>NW_026943327.1:925002-1117889 GCF_024139115.2 Armigeres subalbatus | reverse complement strand
AGCGCTATTCGTTAGACCATACGGCTTGCAACACCTATTTCAAACGAGAAGCCTCTATGAATGTCCTTCGTATACCTACCTCGATGTATATTAGTGGGTCCTCAACATCCAGCATCGCAACTCGTTTATTTTCACAGTTCCAGGAAGTACTCACCGCCATATGATCCAACAGTCTGAACTTCAAAAGACCCGTGTGCTGTCATGCGTTATTACCGGTTCGATTCCCTCGAATACAGCGGCAGCAGCAGCTTAGCGTCAGACCAGTCAGTGAGGCTCTGGTGGATACTTTCACTGGAAGACATGGGGCCCGCGCCGGTCAGCTCAAAAAAGGATGAATAATAGTGAAAAGGTGAAAAATAGTGGAAAGTAGACACTCCTGATCATTTTTGAAAGGTTTTCTGTTACTCTATCCAAAAATGTTGAATGAATTGATTTCGAATAAGCTTTTATGAAGACTCGTAGAAAGCCTCGAATATAAAAAATCAACAATAGTATATTATATCAATATTGTTTGTGCTTTTCATTATTGTATTCAACAAAATTAAAAAATGTTGAAATTGTCTTCGATTTTTATTCATCTATTAAGGAGGCTTTCTATTATTTTACGACCTCGTCACCTGATTTACTATCACAGCTTTGACTTCCAAGAATAACATATGTTGATAAAAAGTAATAATACATTTTTTTTCCTTGATTGCGAAAATTTCCAAAAATGCTGCCCACTCTTCCCTAGTAAATAAAACACCCGTTTAGGAACGATGTGAGTTTTAAACGGAAAACCGTCCAAAGCTGGAAGGCTAGTATGGCTACGGTAAGCCTAATGTGATGGAAAACGCACATGCAAGGCGTAACGGTGAGACCCATAAGCCACTTGACTAAGTCCAGTTCTTTGTATGCCAAAGCGTGTATAAACTCGTTGGTAACGAATGTGGAGAAAAGTATCTCAGCAAAAGAAATAGCACTTCGATCTTAGACACTGAAGGTGCTTTTGATAATGCATCCTATTTTCCTATGGCTTGTGCAATGGTAAATCTGAACTTTTACAAAGTCGTCTTTAACTAGATTGGCATAAAGCTTAATAAAGGAATGTCAGATTTCGACAGGGTATTGAATGAATTGCCAAAAGTGATGGGAGATTGCAGGGAGATCTTTTGGTGCTGCAGATTTACAAATCATTCATTCATCCATAAATGTTATTTATGGTTCTCAAGTATGATAGTCAAGTTAGTTATCCCATGAAAGAAGCGTTTAGTGTTATTTCACAAAAGCGATGTGATGCAACCAAATGCTTTATTTAATTCGATCCATTCGGTTGATTGATGTGTGTTTACTACTGAGAAGGGTGTGCTACGGCTTGAATGATTTGACAAGTGAATGGTAGGTCCTTTTGTTCATTACTTGAATGATTCTGATTAGTATACTATTAGTATTCTATTACAGCAAAAATACACATGAAAACTGGTGTAGGAAGGCACTTAATTATTTCAGCATTACTCTTGTAATTTGTATGGTTGACCAGAGGAAACGAAAAAGCTAGCCAGTTCACAGAAATGTGGTCGTCCGTGTAATTTAGGACTAAATTTATTTTTGAGCCATCTCAAAGTGCTCTAAAAATAGATCCTGAGAACATTTTAATCATTTTTTTTTTATCTATTGCGTTTATTTGACAGGCTCAGGCGTGTATAACACTTAACGGAGCCGAGACTTTATGATATTTACAATCGATATCATCTTATTATCAACAGTTAGTAAAGGGAAAGGGTATAGACCAAGATACTCGTGGCGACTCAAGGTTAGATTGCGTAATTTCAGGACGGACTAGGTTGGGATTCAGGTTTGAGGTATTACAGCTGCTCATCCGGGTATTTGACGTCATTAACGGTATAGCGTAGCGTCGGGCTCAAGTTGTGGTTCGTCAGGGAGCATCTTCCGGATGGCCATAGCTTCGTATTACACAGAACAATAAGACAAAACAAAACAAAACGAGAAAGAAAAAAAAATAGGGAATTAGATTTTGATGTCAGATAAGTAAAGAAGGCATAGATGGCCTGCATATACTCCAGATCGCGATCCCCCAAAACACCCCTACTTTCCTGTAGGGTTGTTTACCTCGGCCACAAGGGTATCCAATAGTTGCGCTCTGGAGGCTTCGCGTCGTTTTCCAAACAATACCTACGTGATCGATGTCATCGTAACCGGCTCCACACCTACATAGGTTGCTATCGACCAGGTTTATTCTATAGAGGTGTGCGTTTAGTGAATAGTGATTGGACATAAGTCTCGACATCGTGCGAATGAAGCCTCGGCTTAAGTCCTCACCTCTGAACCACACTCGCGCAGAAACTTTGGGAACTATGGAAAACAGCCACCGTCCAAGTTCATTGTGTGACCAAATCATTTGCCAATTTTGAAGAGTACTCTGACGGAAAATATAAACTTCACCTTCCCGTGCGCCCACCTTTGCTAGCGAGTCCTCCTTCTCATTGCCATAGATGAGGCAATGGAATGGGACCCATACAAAGGTAATCTTGAATGATCTTTCGACCAAATCACGCATCTGCTCTCTTACAGTTGTAAGAAAGTAAGATGCGTGCTTAACAGTTTTCATCGACCGGAGTGCCTCGATAGAACTAAGACTATCCGAGAAGATGAAATAATGGTCTACGGGCTGATCGGAAATTATCCCCAAAGCGAAATTGATTGCTGCCAGCTCAGCAACATAAACCGAACACGGTTCTTGAAGTTTTCGGAAGGTGGTTGAATTTACATTGAAAACACCGAAGCCAGTGGATCCGTTGATGTGAGAACCATCAGTGAAGTATCTGTTATTGCAATTCACATGTTCATATTTTTCAGAAAAGATGGAAGGGATAGATATTTGTCGAAGATGATCTGGTATTCCTTGAATAGCGTGTTTCATGGACAGATCGTATTCAATTGAGGAACTGTCATTGACGAAGTGAACTCGAGGTGGATTATAAAATGGAAGACAAAGATCTGACGGTATGTAGTTGAGATAGACTCTCAAGTATCTTGACCGATGAACCAGTTCAAGCATATTATCGAAGCTTTTTAAGACAAGTGTGTTACTTGCTCCATATTTGATCAGTAATCTAAGTGAGAGCTCCCAGTAACGGTGCTTTAAAGGAGTGACTCCAGCAAGCACCTCCAGGCTCATGTTATGCGTTGAATGCATACAGCCAAGAGCAATACGCAAACAACGATATTGAATTCGTTCCAATTTGATTAGGTGGCAATCAGCTGCTGAGAGGAAGCAGAAAGAGCCATACTCTAAAACAGAGAGAATAGTCGTTTTATATAGTTTGATGAGGTCTTCCGGGTGAGCGCCCCACCAAGTTCCGGAGATAGAACGGAGAAAATGGATCCTTTTTCGGCATTTCTCTAACAAATAATCAATATGGGTTTTCCAGGTACACTTGGAATCAAACCAGACCCCAAGGTATTTAGAAGATAAAGATTGGTTTATGTCATCTTTCAACAGCTTTAGTTTCAGTTGAGCTGGGTACCGCTTCTTAGTAAACACTACCAATTGAGTTTTTTGCGGAGAGAACTCGATCCCTAAATGTCTGGCCCAAACAGTCAGGTTATTTAAGGAATTTTGCAATGGTCTTTGCAGGACATTTGCACATGAACCTCTCAGGGAGATCACGGCATCATCTGCAAGTTGTCTGACCGTGCATTGTCCTTCCAAACAATTGTCAATATCTGTAACATAAAAATTGTAAAGCAAGGCAACATGAACCTTGGGGAAGGCCCATGTAGCTATTTCTGGAAGTTGTCAGAGTGCCGAGAGTAAAGTTCATGTGTTTTACTGACAACAAATTGTACAAGAAATTATTCAAAATAACGGGTAATCCACTACTGTGCAGATTGTCTGACAGTACTTCTATGGAAACTGAATCAAAAGCGCCCTTAATATCCAAAAAAACTGAAGCCAGTTGCTCCTTGTGCGCATAGGCCAGCTGTATATCTGAAGAGAGCAACGCTAGACAATCATTTGTTCCTTTACCTTTTCGAAAACCGAATTGAGTATTTGACAGTAATGCATTTTGCTCGACCCAATGGTCAATTCTTGAAAGGATCATTTTCTCCAATAATTTCCTCATGCACGATAGCATGGCAATCGGTCGGTATGAATTGTGATCAGACACTGGTTTCCCAGGCTTTTGAATAGCTATTACTTTGACCTGTCGCCATTCTGGGCACAATGTTGTACTCCATGAAACAGTTGTACAGGTCAAGTAATCGTCTTTTAGCGATATCTGGGAGGTTTTTTAGAAGATTGAATTTGATATTATCGCATCCCGGAGAAGAATTGTTTGATGAAAGAAGGGACATAGATAGTTCCAGCATTGAGAATGGTCCACCCAAAGAACCGGGATCATTGACTGATTCTCGAAATAGCGGTTCTGCTGGTACGGAATCTGGACAGACCTTTTTTGCGAAGTTGAATATCCATCGATTGGAGTATTCTTCACTCTCGTTGGTGGAAATGCGGTTCCGCATGTTGCGGGCCGTTTTCCAAAGTGTTGTCATTGAGGTTTCTCGTGATAGTCCCTCGACAAAACGTCGCCAGTAGCTACGTTTTTTAGCCTTGAGAAGATTTTTGAGCTTTCTTTCAAGCCTCAAATACTCTTCGAAAAGCTCAGACCTTCCGTGTTTACGAAAAGCCTTAAAGGCATCAGATTTCTCAGAATACAACTTAGTACATTCATCATCCCATCCAGGAGTGGCTGGTCTTCTTATGACAGATGTACTTGGAACGCGTCGTTTCTGAGCTTCTAGTGCGCTTTTATGAATCAATTCGGTAAGGAATCGATACTCATCCAGTGGAGGAAGAATATCAGTTGATTCAATACCAATGTTTACCGCCGATGCGAATTTTTGCCAGTCAATGTTTTTCGTGAGGTCGAAAGAAACATTAACTGGCACTGATCGTTGATAGCCGCTTTTGATTGTGGTGACTATCGGCATGTGGTCACTACCATGGGGATCTTGGATTACCTTCCACGTGCAATCTAATGATAGTGAATTAGAGCATAAAGACAGATCTATTCGACTTTCCTGACCTTGAGGTCCTATTCGAGTTACTTCGCCTGTGTTCAAAATATTCAAGTTGAAATCGTCGCACAAATCATAGAAAATAGGCGCTCTGTTATCGTCTCTAGTTTCGCCCCATCCAATACCATGTGCATTCATATCACCCAGTATTAAAACTGGGGATGATAAAAGAGAGACTGCGCTCCAAAGATGCCGACGATTAAGTGAGGCATTTGGGGGATATACACTGAAGCTATGCAAAGGTCTTTATTCTTTACATTTACTTGGCAAGCGACGATTTCTAAACCATTAACAGTCGGAATGGGAATTCTGTAGAAAGTGTGACATTTTTGATTCCCAAAAGAACGCCACCATAATGATCATTCCGATCTTGGCGAATAATGTTAAAATCGTGGAAGTTGATTTCATCTTCAGAAGAAAGCCATGTTTCACAGAGTGCAAATATATCGCAATCGGAGTTGCGAATTAAAAACTTAAACACGTCCAATTTATGTTTCAGACTATGACAGTTCCACTGCAGCACAGTGATTGTATCTTGTATGGCCGTATTATCCATCGAAAGATACAAGTCCTGCAAGAAGGGCCATGAAACAGTCAATTGCTTCAGATAACTTTCAACTGTTGGAATAAAGAGGTCAATGATTGGCCTCAATGAATTCGGAATATTGAATAAGTTCAAAATACGATCCACAAGGTCCTTAAAGGATATCAATCCTCGCTTGGACGAGATTCTTTTCTTGGAAGTGCGAGTAGCAGTTTTCTGCTCAGAGATATTCCTTGACTGATGTTTCTTTGTAACATCAGTTTTAGGCAATGGCGGAATGTCTTACTGCAACATGGGTCAAAAGGAGCAGTATAGACAGGCTGCTTCGGAATTTTAAATAATCCCCATTACCATCAGATTTCGGCAAGCTTCTAGGGATGATTTTGTTTTCTTACGGCGCAATCCCGGGGAAGACAGTTTCTTCCTCTTTTCGGGTACGTGTACCTCCGCAGAATCATCCATATCGGCTACGTCAGAGTCCGATTCGTCTATGGAAATGACATCATAAAAATCACTTACTTGAACGGCAGCTGAAATAACAGCCGTTGCGTTGGCAGTTGCGGATGTGTCTTGCGACTTCACCATTTCTGCATACGACTGCTTAGAGCGCTGTACTAATGAACGCTTAACTTTTTGGGTGCGCTTTTGTACACTGGACATTCTTAGAACCATGGGGAGGTCCATGCCACAATAAGCGCACTTTGTAACTTGTTGTTGGCAGGACTCCTCCCTATGCTTTTCAAAACATTTGCCACAACGGGGCTTGTTGTCGCAAAACTCGGCAGTGTGCCCCAACTGTTTGCAGTTGGTACAATTGAAAACTCTGGGTACAAAAAGACGCACCGGAAACAACATATTTTCGATATCTACATATTTTGGGAGTATCGAACCGGCAAACGTTACCCGTAGCGAACCTGACTTCGAATATACTTTTTTTTCCATCTACCATGGCTGCTGAATGCAATTCCTTGCAGTCCAGAATGTCCACGGTAGATTGCAGGGCATTCTTTAAACGGCCTTTTCCTGCAAGTACATCCTTGCAAGTCAGGCTCGCTGCGTTAATTACGCCTTCAACCTCGACCTCCCGCGAGGGCACATAAACCAAATATTCCACATTATAGTTCTGGTCTTTTGCGATAGCATTTGCATCCTGGTATGTAGGTGCGGTTACACGTAGTTTGTTCCGATTGATCTGATGAAAATCAGTTTTCGGAAAACGACGCGTCAAATCACGTTTGATTCCTAGGAAATCAATACTTTTCGCTTTCTGCCGAAAGTAAACAACCCACGGCCCAGGAGAAGATGCTTGGTAGAAACGCGTGCGGACAACGTTATCTTTTGGAGGCGTTTCGCCTCCGTTTTCTACGTCCATCAAACTCTGATTGAATCAATAATAAATGTAAAAAAAAATGTGAAAGATAGAGTGAAAAAACTTAAAACTAAACTAATTCAATACTTTAGTGTAAGACAAAACCAAAAAAAAATATAAGAAAAAAAATAAATTCAGCGCAAAAAAAAATTAAAAAAAAAAAAACGATCACCCTGTTTTTGTCGCACTCTAAGCCAGCCGACAGTAACTGGCGGGAGACAAACAACAGTTCAACCACTGCTGTGTGGTGAGCACAAAAGGGATGATGAAATAATAGCAAACTGATTTGGGTATACTTATACACGGCCCCGTTCAGTAGGTAGCCGTCGTTGTCGATGTTGTCGATCCTCTTCTCGATGGATAGATGGATGATTTCGGATGGTGGTTAATCACAGATTAATCACTATATTTAATGCACGCACAACCCTTGTCGTACGTGCAGCTTCTTCGCGATCGCGAATCGCCTACGGCAACCACTATATATCCGCAGTGGGATAGCGCGGGATATAAAAAAACTCACTGATTTGAGAAAAAAACTCACTGGGAATAAAGTAATTGCCTGCGATGAGACACGGTCCTTCACAACCGGCTGCTTCGAGCGATCGGCAAAGAATGAACATTTTAATCATTGGTAAACTAAAAGCGAGGGAGCGATTAGGAGAGCTGGTGTGCAAAGAAGCGGTACCATTATAACAAAATCGCATATGCTCCTGAGATTTGCGGACGATATCGATATTATCGGGATTGATCGCCGTGCCGTGGAAGAGGCTTTTGTACCTTTAAAGAGGGAGACAGCGAGGATTGGACTCACTATCAATACCAGCAAAACGAACTACATGGTCGCTGGCAATCAATGTGGGTTCATTAGTGGTGGTGGTAGCGAAATGGTGCTGGATGGTGTTTTTTTATGTTTATTAAAGACTCTTTAAATATTATTCGAGTCTTGTTTGTTCAATTTACAGAGTTTGAGTAACTTAGGATCTAGATATATGTATATTTCATTCACTGGTCTCATCCGGTCCGCTGGCAGAACATCTATCCTAGATTTGGCACCTTGGGGACTGGTACCACTACCTAGTTCTCGATTACGGTGGCCTCCTGATCATCAATGTGCTTAACAGTGTCTTCCTTTGAGTCGAAGTATCCTATTTAGGTGGTTACTGGTAAAACTGATGAAACTTGATGAACTGAATTTTTCAACACTTCTACTGTTTTATATCAGGTTTTCCGTTGAGTAGTTGTATGTCATATTTCATCTATCAGCGCGATTTCTTTTTTTGTTTGGTTGCTGTCGTCGGCCAATGCCTCTCTCATATTTGGTTGGGGCCCATTTTTCCCCCGAGCATCATCATATCCTGGACAGTTGACTATAATGTGTTTGACAGTAAGAATTTTACATTTTGTGCAATTGGATGGATCTGTTTTTTTCTAGTAGATAGGCATGCGTTAATTGCGTATGGCCGATTCGTAGTCTGGTTAGTATAACGTCCTCTCTGCGATTTCCTGCCCGAGCAGAAGCGATGACCTCGATAACAGAAATTGTTATGAATTAGCCTTGCAAAGAGGTAAAATATCAAAAAAATATACCAAAAACTTATATGCAGAATACTTGAGGCATAACATAGGTATTTCAATACCAAACGAATACTAATTGGTTATGCGTTTGGTATTGAAATTCAATTTAATAACTGAATGTGTTATGGCTTAGGTATTGTGTATATTAGTTTTTGGTATTATTCCTTTGGTATTCCACCTCTTATGCACGCCTAGTTCATAACAGAGTATGGTATCAATAACAAAATTAGGTATTATTGAGCCAATTTCTCCAGCTCGGGTGTTACCTCTCTAAATGGTGTAGTGGTATTTTTGCATTCTCCTAATTTGTTAGTTCTGGTTGATTCCCATTCCAAGTGCAATTTGTTAATCATATTTCTTTTAATGATGGTTTTAATTTCCTTGTGATCAACTATTTTTTACATAATGGTGTTAAGCTCGAGGGCTCGTTTGGCTGCAGTATCAGCCTTTTCATTCCCAGGAATGCCGGTGTAGCTTGGGATCCAACAGAAGGTAATGGATGTTCCCTTACCGGATATGTCATTGTACAGTGTGGTTATTTCATCTTTGAGGGAAGATTTTATCTTTCTCTTTTCGATACTTGTTATCACACTCAGAGATTCGGTGCATATGATAAAAGCACCTACTATCTTGGTTTGATATCTACTTCAGAGCTTCAATTACCGCCATGATTTCGACGCTGTAGATGCTAATTAAGTTATGTGTTCTTTTACGTATTACGTTTCCTTCCACAATTACACTAAAGCCGGTTCTGGAGTCTGTTTTTGATCCGTCAGTGTATAAAACTGTATGGAATCTGTATTTAGTACGCATTCGTTGAGCAAATAGTTGTCTTAAATCCAGATGATTATTTCCGGTCTGGCTCGCGTGTAGGACTGTATTATCGGAGTATTTGATTTCTTTTCCATGGTGGAGTAGATGGTGTATAGAAGGGTTTGCTTGCTGGGATGTTTGTTTCTAGTTCTTCGATGATTTGGCTACCTCTAGTTTTTAAGGTGTTTTGTTCAGTAGTTGGTCATTGATTCCAAAGTTCCCCTGAACTGTTGCTGCTGAGTTCTTCTGTTTCGCTGTTTGATGGTTGACGAGGATTGTTGACTACCTTTGCTGCAAATATCGCTTGTTTTTGGTTCAAAAGAAATCTGATGTTTGGGATGCCTGCTTCGGCCTGAATGCTTATTATTGGGCTGGCATGGAATGCTCCTATGATAATTCGTAGGGCGCTGTTGCGCAAACTTTCGAACCGTTTGATTGCCGTGTCGCTAATTGAAGATATGATCGGGGCTGCATATAGTATTTTTTAAGTACGGTTGCTTTATAGATTTTTATCAGGGATTGGCGGTCTCATGATCTAAATGCGATGGATTTTAGAAAGTGGACTCTCTGTCGTCCGTATCTTTTTTCACATCACGGCAGAACACTATCACTTTGAAGGAGTTCAATGATTTATGTTCATAAATTTTCACCGTAATTCCGTCCACTAGTTCTTCAATTTTAGCCAGGTTTTTGTCCTGACTTTCATTCCGCACTGTTACAAATATTTTTCCTTCTCTCGTTTTTTTTCGCCGCAATTATTGTCCCACAGTGGCTCTGGAATGTTTTTTCTCCTAATACTGGGGACACTCCATGAAAGCTTTTCCTCTCCTCCATCCTTTCCATTACCATATTTTTTTCCCCGGGGTTCCGGGGTTTTGCCCCATACGGGGGAAATTAGAACTGTTCATCAAATAAGCTTTGCTTGTTGGTGGGTTTTTAATTTGCACTCGTGGTAGACACTTGTGTTGCTTATTCGCGTTACCGATTTAGTGAGTAATCACTTTTACCCGAGAGACGGGGGGGCGTTATTGGACACCTCTCAATAAATTAACTGCGATCGACCGATTGCGCCGATGCGACTTAACTCGATCGTAATCAAACGCGGAATGGTGAAACATTTGAAGTGGTAGAAGAATTTGTGTATCTTGGAACATTAGTGACGTGCGATAATGATGTTACCCGCGAGGTTAAAAGGCGTATTGCAGCTGCAAATAGGGCTTAATACGGTATTCGTAACCAGCTTAAGTCCCGTAGTCTGCAAACGAAAACAAAACTCGCGCTGTATAGCACTCTGATTCTTCCGGTGGCTTTTTACGGCCATGAAACATGGACGTTAAAGGAGGCTGATCGGAGAGCTTTCGGAGTGTTTGATCGTAAGGTGCTGCGGACTATACGGTATCTGGCGGCGCCGCATGAATCACGAATTGTACCAGGTGTATAAAGGGCTGGAAATTATTAACACGGCAGACTACGTTGGGCTGGTCACGTTGTTTGTATGCCGGAAGAACGTCAAGCGAAGATATTTAGTAGAGAACCCGGAAGAGGCTGCGTACACGATGGCTTTTTGCAGTTGAAGAGGACCTGAGGGCGCTCAATGTTCAGGGCGACTGGAAGCGATTGGCCCAGGATCGAGTCCAGTGGAGAAGGATACTCCATTCGGCGTAGGTTCATCGAAGAGCTGTAGCCCATCAAGTATCAAACTAAAATTAATGTCTTTTTGTTCGAGAGTGTTACTTCTTGTTCCATGTTTCTATATTCTATTGCAACTTGGTTCTTATTAGTACTTTCACATTAATTGAAGGCCTAGCTCTGCCTGTTATTGTATGCATTTGTAATTTGGGTGGCATGCATGTGTGGTTACTATAAGCCCGAGGTGCCGAGAATGTTTTGACGTAGGACTACGTCTGTCTTTTCTATATTGGGGTACACTACGATTGCGAAAATCGAAGACCGTCACGAAAATATGATAGACTTTAAACTTTAATATCTCAGCCGTTTCTTGATGGATTTTCATTTTTTTTGGACCATTCAATCAAAGATGAGTCAACGCTTCTTTGTATTTATATGAAAATACTGATTTTAACTATTTATTATCGATAATTGATAAAAAGTTTAGCAATTGGTAAACTAACCAATTACGTACATGCATCACTACCACAGACATCACAAATCAATCACTTGCGGGTTTGGATCTAATCCTCAATTTGAACAAGATTTCACGAAGAGCGGACGCATCAAAGCGATCAATGCGGAGCGGACACAGCACCACGGAGGCGCTGGTAACATTTTCAAAGAAAATCCTTCGCATTGGTGGTGGTACTCGATGTGTTGCTGCAGATTATTCAACCTCAACGAACCAGAATTTCATATGAAGAAAAGGTTGACCATAAAAATAGCACTGTGGCGATTCTGCACCGCCAGTGCCGATGCTGAATATTTATTACAAATTGTGGTGTCAGTTGGAAAGGAACATTGGGAAAAGAAAATTGGTTCTTCTCAGGGCCAACATTTTACGAAAAGAAAGAGTTAATTGCGAAAATGGACTGTTTCGGTGGCATCGGGTTTGGCGTGGTAGTTTGGTAGCTGTTAGTGATCCCATCCATTAAAATTCATCACATCATATCCCTCCGACGCGCTATCAAATTCGCTATTTACGATTGAGTTTTGAACTTTGAAGAAAGTTTATTTCGGATTAACTTTCTTTTGTATAAAATCCATGAAGAAACTACCTTTGAGAAAACTATCTACATACAGCAACTACCCATTAGTGAACGTCGCTTGGACAGACAGATGTCAAGAGATAATGTTTGGTAATATGAAGAAACTTCGTCTTGAGTCAAATTTCTGTTGTCATTCCTCGCAACAATACGCATCTTAGATAAACAACATCTCATAACCAAATTCAGAATCTTTCGAGAAAGTTTCATTGCATTCTTTGAATTCATAATTCTCCGAACGGTCTGTGGAATCCCGATCGAAATGGCTCGCGCGCGCGGAAAAGCGGCTTTCTTAAATCTAATGGAGTAATCCCATTAGCCCCGCCCCTTCATTAATCGATATGAGTGCACATTATATTTACACCATATCAGCTCACAAAGGGGCGGGGCTTACGGGTTTAATTTATTAAATACAAGAAAGCTGCTGTTCGGCGCGCGCGAGCCATTTTGATCGGAATTGCACAGAAGGTGGTCCGACATTCGATGCAACGAAGCGGACACAGCAGCACGGTGGCAGTGTGGCAATGCTGCAAATTTACACAACCGATTGGATGCAGTTAGTGATTGGAATGGGAATTTGGAAAAGAAAATTGGTTCTTCTCAGGACCAACATTTTACGAAAAGGAAGAGTTAATTGCGAAAATGGACTGTTTCGGTGGCATTGGGTTTTGCGTGGTAGCTTGGTTGCTGTTAGTGATCCCATTCATTAAAATTCACTACATCATCTCCCTCCGACGCGCTATCAAATTCGCTATTTACGATTGATCTCATAACCAAATTCAGAATCTTGCGAGAAAATTTAATAGGATTCTTAGAATTTGTCAGTTGAGGGCTTCGGCTTTCCTCCGGTTGAGCTCTGTCTCGTTCTGACCGAATCTGTTGGTTTGGAGCCTCGTATCTCGTCGCAGAGATCCTCCGGAAGTTTCCGATATTCAGGTAATTAAGCCAAACGGCGAAGACTTACGAAACCATTTGTTATTTCGATTCACTTATTTTGATTACAGAACACACCAATGATGGTCTTCGTACCTGCTTCCTGTTACTTGGAGGATTCGGCATTGCTCTGGTTGAATTCCTTCTCGTTCCGGTAGCAGCAACCATCGCATCACTACACAAACTCTTCTTTCCGCAGTCGGGTCATCTTTGCCAGTTGAGGGCTTCGGCTTTCCTCCGATTGAGCTCCGTCTCGTTCTGTCATAACAGGCCGAACCTGTTGGTTTGGAGTCTCGTATCTCTAGCAATCGTCGCAGAGATCCTCCGGAAGTTTCCGATATTCAGGTAATTAAACCAAACGGCGAAGACTTACGAAACCATTTGTTATTTCGATTCACTTATTTTGATTACAGAACACACCAATGATGGTCTTCGTACCTGCTTCCTGTTACTTGGAGGATTCGGCATTGCTCTGTTTGAATTCCTTCTCGTTCCGGTAGCAGCAACCACCGCATCACTACACAAACTCTTATTTCCGCAGTCGGGTCATCTTTGTCAGTTGAGGGCTTCGTCTTTCCTCCGGTTGAGCTCTGTTTCGTTCTGACATTCCAAACCGAATCTATTGGTTTGGAGTCTCGTATCTCTGGCACTCGTTGCAGAGATCCTCCGGAAGTTTCCGATATTCAGGTAATTAAAACAAACGGCTAAGACTTACGAAACCGTTTGTTATTTCGATTTACACATTTTTATTACAGAACACACCAATGATGATCTTCATAAATGCTTTCTTCGAGGATTCGACATTTCTTTGGTTGAACTCCTTCTCGTTCCGGTAGCAGCAACCACCGCATCACTACACAAACTCTTATTTCCGCAGTCGGGTCATCTTTGCCAGTTGAGGGCTTCGGATTTCCTCCGGTTGAGCTCTGTCTCGTTTTGCCATAACAGACAGAGTCTGTTGGTTTGGAGTCTCGTATCTCTAGCACTCGTCGCAGAGATCCTCTGAAAGTTTCCGAACTTCAGGTAATTAAACCAAACGGCGAAGACATCCGAAAACATTTGTTATTTCGATTCACTTATTTTAATTACAGAACACACTAATGATGATGATCTTCGTACATGCTTTCTTGTTAATTGGAGGATTGGTTGAACTCCTCGTTACGATCGCAGCATCACTGCACAAACTCTTATTTCCGCAGTCGGCTCATCTTCGCCGGTTGAGCGCTTCGGCTCTGCTCCGGTTCAGCTTTGTCTCGTTCTGACATCTTCTTCTTCTTCTTCTTATTGGCATTACATCCCCACACTGGGACAGAGCCGCCTCGCAGCTTAGTGTTCATTTAGCACTTCCACAGTTATTAACTGCGAGGTTTCTAAGCCAGGTTACCATTTTTGCATTTGTATATCATGAGGCTAGCACGATGATACTTTTATGCCCAGGGAAATCGAGACAATTTCCAATCCGAAAATTGCCTAGACCGGCACCGGGAATCGAACCCAGCCACCCTCAGCATGGTCTTGCTTTGTAGCCATGCGTCTTACCGCACGGCTAAGGAGGGTGACATCACATAACATAAGTGGATCTTCGAACAAAATCCAATCCAAAAGTTGACCCCCTTTTGATGAGCCAAAACTGTTATAATTGGGAACGGGAACATCGTTCTGTCATTTTCAAGTGTAAACAAATACCATATGATCAGAAAATTATAACACTTTTTTCCAAGACTACAAAGTGCAAGATCTGTAGCCGAAGTATAATGATATTTATTTTTCTATCGTCAAATTTTTACATTGTTTTCAAAAATGACGGATTGCATCCAAAAGAAGGTCTCTCCTATGCTGTTACTAATGAATTTATATTTGATGAAATCTAATTTGATTTATTTGTAGAGTAAACTTCTATTTTCAGGCGATTTTTGATGAAATTTTCATCTTTTATCCATTTTAACTTATTTATCATACAAAAATAAAATTCTTATAAAACTGATATAATATTTTTGAGTCAGCATGGTAAAAATGTAGATTTTATTCAACATGTGTAGAAAAGTATATTCCTTAGAACTGTTCTACATTGAGAACGAATCTTTATATATGCAGTCTTCGGTTTTTTCGAAAGGATGACACCAATGTTTGTCTACGATGCGCAACAATCACAAAATAGATTAGAGTAAAATCTACAGTGATTCAAATCGTTCGGGGCTGTCAGTTTGAATATGAATCTGAATCATGCACTTTCCCAGCAGCGGCTCAAGATTCATTTTTTATAACAGTCGTGATTCAAAAGCTTAAAACTGTTATACCCCTCAGTTCTATTTTCTGCAGATTTGAACCACGAATGAATCACGAGATTCAAATATTTTTCAATTCTAGGGATTTTTTTCAAATGGGTGTAATTGATTTTGACCTTAGCTTTTGGAACGGTGACGGTGCGCTTCATTCAAACTATTTTCGTCCTCTAATGTGCTCAACATAAAGAATGGAACCGTCTAAGACGAATTAAGTACTGTCCATTTAATTCCACCAGTTAATTTTCGTTATCTTTGCAGATACGTATTTCGACCACAACTGTGTGGTCGTCTTCAGTGTCTTGTACTTGACTCGACTACAAGACACTGAAGACGACCACACAGTTGTGGTCGAAATACGTATCTGCAAAGATAACGAAAATTAACTGGTGGAATTAAATGGACAGTACTTAATTCGTCTTAGACGGTTTAATACATTCCACTAAACGAGCTTAATATATTTTTCTGATAAAGAATGGATTCCAATCTATCTGGTAGTAACGTCAATTGAACAAAATATTCTTAACAGAGGAAGTATTAGCCGTTTCAAATTTCAAGGTCAAATGCAGTTACGCCTATTTGGAAAAAGTTCCTAGAATTGTTTCGGTCCATGAATGCGTCATTTTATATACGGATCAATCCACTTTGCATTTACCGCGCCTTCCTCAACAGCAACATAATCATTTCATTCAATAGAAAAACAATCAAACATGAATAGAACACTGCTGGGGAAGCCTGTGAGTTTGATCTATTTTGGCTCTTATTCAAACTAGAATAGTATTCGAAAATTTGCAACCAAACTGAATCACTACTGATTTCACTCTTAGAAGCAACATTATAAATTATCAATTGTACGAAAGCAAGCTCGCTTATCATAATGCAGGAGATAATCGCATCTGTGGGGTGTTTCCAATTTGGATATCATATAAAATGAAAATGTGATGATTCAACATTGAAATCAAGATAATCTTTATCATGCCATGAAGCACGTAATCTGAATAGGTTATTACGATGTGCGTTATTAATATTATCTCTTTTCATGGCATTTTTTTCATTATTAGAACATTGCTTTTGGGTTGATAGTATTCCGAATACTCTTTACTAAAAGTAGAGCAATTTCAACGACATGTAAAAAGGAAACAGAAAACACCAAAACTGTGCAATGAACATTTAACTGAGGGTAAATCTAGGTGAGGCATAAACTTTTTAAAAATCGAAAATTCTTCAAAATAATCCAATAAATGAAACTCTACTTGTTGTTATTGATAGCTTAAGGAAACATAGTGTAGAAGACTTTTGAAAGACAAAAAGTTGGTTACATACATGTTAGAAAAAAAAAGTCAAATTCGGGTGCGATGCCACACCACTGGGAGAGACGCCACACATGGGAAATGTTTGAGAAATGCGGTTAATAAATATGCTCATGACAATGAATGAGCATTTGATATGCTTTTCGAATAAAAACATAATATTTCAACCAAACACCAAACAAATTCATCGTTTACTGGTTAACAGCCCGTGCGCGGCGTAAGAATGGATTTTGTTCGAGTTTGTAGAATCAATATCAATACAATATTAAATCAGTTACATACCTTCAACTCCTTTCTTTTACACCTTAATATTGTTTACCCCAATCTCCAATTAATTATAAAAAACAATTTCAGCTCCTAAACACCCAACGCCATTAGGGAAAATCTTTTGTATAATTCCAACGCGAATCGTATTCAGATATACAAGATAAGTCGCGTGACCCCTTGTTAGATCAAATACTGTTATACTATCTTCTGACGTTTCGATGTTCCGTATAACAAATAAAAAGTGTTATAAGGGTACAACTTTTGCTACCCGTGTTACACATATGTTATGTGGTGACATCACCGACTGAATTTAACGACTTTGGTTTTCTTCCGGTTTCACTCGTTGGGATCTATTGGAAGTTTTCGATGTTCAGGTGATTATAGCTGAATGTGAAAACTCACTCAACCTATGTATAATTGTTTTTGTTTCAACTTCTCTCATTACAGAACACACCAATTAGCATTATCCCGCTTGTTTGTCATCATTTATTGACCCGGATACCTCATATCAATGACACTCATTGACAAATCCAAAAATGGATAACTTATCTAATTTTCTTATTTTCGTTTACAGAGCATTCATCGAAGGCAGAAAACTTCTTATTACCTAATTTGAATGGCATTCGTACGATAATCTCATAAATGGAAATTATTAGAGAATAATTTTACCTTGTTTCTTTATTTATTTACAGAAGCTCATCTATCAAATGTTTACAGGATCTATCAAATGAAGCAGGAGAAATTAACTTCAGCATCCACTAGAAACAACCGGAATTCACAGATTCCCATTGAAACCATAAACAAACGGCTCTTATCAGGGCCACCAATAATTGATGAGGAAGAAAGAGCTTATACGAGAGAGAAATAACCAATAACACAAACTATGATGACAAATACCATCCATTTCGTATAGCCACGTAGTCCTACGTCACTTTTGCGTCCAACCCGATTCGGCTGCACCTTTGAGTTTTATTCAAAAACAGAACTTAGAAATTAATTTCTTCTTCTTCTTATTGACATTACATCCCCACACTGGGTCAGAGCTGTCTTGCAGCTTAGTGTTCATTAAGCAATTGCACAGTTATTAACTGCGAGGCTTCTAAGCCAGGTTACCATTTTTGCATTCGTATATCATGAGGCTAACACGATGATACTTTTATGCCCAGGGAAGTCGAGACAATTTCCAATCCGAAATTGCCTAGACTGGCACCGGGAATCGAACCCAGCCACCCTCAGCATGGTCTTGCTTTGTAGCCGCGCGTCTTACCGCACGGCTAAGGAGGGCCCCTAGAAATGAATTTGCTATCTTCGTTTTGGCTTCGGTTTGGATTGGCTTGCAAAAGTTCTTCTGGCCCGTGGTTTAATGACGCCTTACCATGCGTCTCCATCCAATAATATGGCCGCGTATGGCTGTGCGGTGTACTAGCTATTTTTCTCAAATTAGGTTTTCTACGTACATAATCCTTAAAATCATTTCAAATTATGAAACGATGTTCAACATCATCCAAACAAAATGTGATAAATTCTTTAATCAATTTAAAGAAATACTTTTGACGTAATAAATCTTGAAGATTATAATGTTTTGGTAGATTTTTTTTTAAATTTTATTGAACTTCTTTTGCAGACCAATAAGAAATTTTCTTCTTCAACCATCGATTTTGTGCTATTCTTTTGAACTATCGACAAAGGTTGAAAACTTCAAACTATTTTTTTTTTTGATCCGGAAGAAAACGAGCCACACGCATGAAGGCGATAAACACCCCCAAAGGATAAAGTTTCCAACAATGAACCGGACAAACAATGGAGCTCCATTCGCTTTCGGCTTCGTTCTCGCGAATATCATTCGTCGTCATGGTTAGAGAACTCTTTATAGGGATGTATGGAGGGTAATGACTTTGTTGGTCGTTTTGGCGATGGATGAATGAAAATATCAGACAAAACAGATAACATAAACCTTTGCACTACACATTTGTTGTTGTTGGTGGTGGTAGGGCTACGGTCATTGTTTATTCAGTGAAAGGATAAAGCTCCTTGGCCACAGAGCGGAAAATTTATTTGTGAAGGCGAACACAATGTGGACGCGCGTTGTAACTGTATCCTGACAAAATATTTTATCAAAGTACCGCAAAGATCTGTCGCCTTCCTCCCTCTTGGGATAAACTTTTCCAACGGAAGTGACGGGAATGGAAGTGCTTCTGTATTGTTGGAAATTCTTAAACTTTCCCATGGGGATCTTTTGGGAAGTAAAATAGATTCGTTTAAGAATAAAAATCTTAAAGTTTTTTTTTGCTTTTGTATTATTTTATATTCCTCCAGTTCAATTTTTTGGTCAATCTGCTAATATATGGAATCGATAACTGATATTACCCTTCTGGGAAACCAAAGTTTATATGCTTTTCTAAAGCGTTTAGGGCAAAGCATTTGAAAATAGAAAAGTTGACAAGTGGTTCTTTGTGTCCAAAATCAACTGCAAGACAGACGTATATGTGAGTTCTCCGGAAGATGAATAAAAAACGAAGTTTATATTAATTTTGTGGCTTTCATTGGTGATGGTAATCTTATATATAAAAACGAAATGGTCTGTGTTCGTATCCGCATAACTCGAGAACGGCTGGATGGATTTTTTTCATTTCTTCAGCAGAAACATTCGTTATAGTTTCCGACGGGTTTATATGATATTTCCTAATGCGAAAATTACGAGTAAAGTTGAGCAAATCGTGAAAAACTAAAATTAAGATTCGAATGAAATTTCGCATGGGCAGTTCATAACGCGCATTTCCGCCTACTATGCAGGACAACGTCTGCCGGGTCGACTAGTCTATATAATAAAAATGAAATGGTCTGTGTTCGTATCCGCATAACTCGAAAACGGCTGGATGGATTTTCTTCATTCCTTAAGCAAATACGTTCGTTATCGTTTCTGACGGGTTTATATGATATTTCCACATTCGAAAACACGAGTAAGGGTGGAGAAATTATGAAAAACTTAAATTAAGATATTTTGCATGGGCAGCTCAGAACGCGCATTTTCGCCTACTATGCAGGACAACTATCCGATTCTGTTTTTTCACACTTGTATACAAGTTTGATAAACTTGTTATCATGGCTTGTTATGATTCGGAACACTTTTTGCCTCTCTTTTATCGTTGTTCGTTATCTATTGAGAGCGATTTCTGCAAACCCTGTTCCCTGTGCATTATTCATCTGCTCGTGATGTGTCCATTTATTATTTGTCATGCTTACCTCCGAAACTAGAAATAAAAAGCTAAGCAGCTGTTGTTTTGTGCAATTTTCTGGTGAGTCTTAAAGAATAATTCAAGTTGCTCAGTTTTTTTGCCTGTATAGGATCACTCCATAACCGAACTTTTGATGTAATTGAACAAAAATCTCCTTGGAATTTTTTTTACAGAAACTGCTGCAAAGGATTCAAATAACCGCGAATAGATATAAATTGATAGAAATTGTCAAATAAATCTTCCTGAAGTGCTTTGATTTATTTTGTGTGTTTTTCTCATTATTATAATGCGCGAGAAAGGCACCACCAACGCTAGGTGGATTTATCTGTTTTTTTTCTTTCTATATTTCAGTGAATAGATTTAAAATAGTTATTCCCTTATTTCCATACTTTTTAATCTCGCGCTTAAAAGACCATAAGGGCGTAGCTGCATTGATAGGTTTTTCTTTGGCGAGATTTTTTTTGTCAACGCACAGAAGAGTAACAAGAACAAATTCGTGGACAAAACCCAAAAAAAATTTCAACATTTATACATTCTTATATTTTTTTAGATACTTAAAAACATTCTGCATACTATGGCTGTTTCAGAGTTGACCCAAAACTTTCTAAAAACCCAGATAAATCCACCTAGCGGCGATGATGCCTTTCTCGTGCATCGTAAAATGTACTGAAAAAATCACATAGAAAAGGTCAAAAAAGCACTTTAGGGGGATAGATCGCATATTTTCTATCATTTTGCATGTTTTTGCATTAATTACTATGCATTCCCACCATTCTTGAAAAAACATTTTTTTTTCGGTTTTAAAATTTTTTTTCCAAGGGGGGACCCTTGGGAAAAAACAATGATTTTCAATAATTCCGAAATGCAATGTCCGCTCACGCCCATTTTCAATAGCAAACAATGGGACCGCATTCCCCGTCGAATGCGACTTGTTGCGAGTAAATCGGGTAATGCTAAGTTCCAAAAAGTGTGTCTACAAAATTTGTACACATACACACATACACACACACACATACATACATACACACAAACAGACATCACCTCAATTCGTCGAGCTGAGTCGATTGGTATATAACACTATGGGTCTCCGAGCCTTCTATCAAAAGTTTGGTTTTGGAGTGAAATTATAGCCTTTACGTATACTTAGTATACGAGAAAGGCAAAAATATAATTAGGGCTCAAAAATGAGGTATTGAATTGAATTTTATCTACTTTATTTGTGGAGTATTTGGAAAATCTGATTTTTACACAATATAAATGTTATCAACAAGCTATTATTAGTACACAATGAGTAGATTATAGTTGTATGTCTCCATTTTGTTCATGTTTCATGTCAAATTATAAATTTTATGTTTCAGGTGATGACCACTTGAAAATCACTTTTTTTTTAATTCTATTTTTTATGTTTTTCTTCAGAAGAAAAGTTAATCTATACGGCAAGCTCCGGCAAAGATAAATCACTTGGGTGTAGCTTCAAGATATGGACTAAGTATTCCACGTGGAAACCCGTCCGCAATCGTCCGCAAATTAGATTCTGAGCTATTTGAATAAAATGCGATTTTTCATGTGTGTGTGTGTGTCATCCTCTACCCCTCACCCAGCTGGGGTGTTGGTCAAGTAAGTACTACGAATAATTTGATCAGATCTCATGCTCCGTTATGGTGCCCTTTTGTTACAAAGGCTAGTACTACAAAAAGGATTCACTTCTGAAGCAAGAACGGTTTTTCGGAAAGTGTAGGGAATAGGATGTACTAGTTGTTCATAACAGGAACAGCAAAACTTCACAAGGACGCCCTTATTCGTAGTAACTACTCAGGGAATAGAAGGTCGAGAAGAGCCACCGTTGCCAACTAAAGCGTGAACCGGATATCTGGGACTCCCACAATATCCGCGCCAATAGCAGCAACGATGCCCTGTACGTATTTATTGTTCAATTTGATGAATTTATATATTTTAAAAGCAATTAAAGGAAGCAAAATAAAGAACTGGAACGTGCTCACCCGATTAGTTCGTCCACTATCAAAAAGCTCCGGTTTTGAACACGATGCACCATGGATATCCATGAAGACAACATAATATGCAATGCCCCATTCTGCCTGGTATGGCGTCTGCAAAGATCCTTATGGGATTCATATTTGTGGAATTTTCAAGGCTGCTGTTGTCGCCGACTTATTTGAATTGGTTCATTTCAGCAAAGATTTTAGTGCCTTCACATCGAGTCTTGCAATATTGCTTTGCTTTATGGTGAAAAATGTCATACTGAAGAAAGTCTCTACAAGAAAATGAAAATTAAAGTTTATCAGCGATTTTAAGATATACATATACTTTTCTAGAACCTCTAATACAAACTAAAATACTGTTTTTAGGTTCTTCCAGTTTTCCATTAACAAATAAAGGTTCTGGTGTTTTATGATCTAAATCCAAAATTATTCAAGAAGCATAACATGAACCATTGCTAATATAAATTCAAGAAAACGTGAGAAAAATTCATTCAAACTATATTCTCCCCAGATTTTTTTTTATCATTTACGCTTACTTCACTTACTTAGTAAATAATGAGGAAAAATATAGAAGAAAAAGTGATGAAATTAAATAGTAGAAGAAAACACAAACAATTGAATTAAAATGATACTTAATGGATCCAACAGATTTAGAAGGGTCTTGAAAAATTGATCATCCAAAATACGCCGAACGCCAACTGTCCAGTCAAGAATTTTTAAACAGCTGTCACACTGCGTTCACTTGGTCTTTGCTTCCGATGAGAGGCATCAGCAATTCAGCGTCGGATTACATCTCCATCAGCGAATTGCCTACTGGTCCAACTTCATACATCGGCTTAGTATGACGACGACTGGATAATCGATAACCAAAGTCTTTTTATTTCACTCCGGGAGTTCAAAAAAGGGATCAGCCGATTTTCATCCGAATATAGTTAGAAAAGTCATATTTTTTTTAAACCACCAAAAAAGACCTTGAATAAAATGCGATTTTTCATCATTTTAAAACAAAATTTTAAGATTTGTTCATAAATTACTACATATAACGAATCCAGGAAAAAAAGTAAAAAGCATGCTATTTAGCATGCATTTTGTCAAGACACAAATAGAATAATGGGTCTCCCATGAGTTGCGTTGATATCTTTTTGAAAACCTTATATTGAAATCGCTTGTCTATAAATTCTGCATTGTAGGGAAATTTGTTACAACCTAGATTTAACATGAACCCGAAAATTGAAGTGATCATAATTTATGAACGGTGCCTTATTATGATAGTTTCGTCATGGCTAGCTATGATATTTTGTGGGCTTCGACTCGGACGTGGTAATCGTTGTTATTTCAAGCCATTGGTATATGCTGCCCATGATCGCATATTTGTAACAATCGACAAAAGTAGGCATGGGAGAAATGGAACGATGAAGTTTGTGATATGCATTAGTATGCAAATCTAAATCATTTTCAAAAAAATAAATAAATTGTACAAACACTTTTTGCAGTTAAAATCATCGGCAGCTATATCTGCATTACTTAATATTTGAGTGTAAATCAATTGTGCTAATTTTTGTTCAAGGAACATGGCACACCGGTGAAATAATTTTCCAGTGTTACAATTATGCGGTTAGTGACCTATGCTAGATGTTACAAAACAACTTGGTAGTTTTTTCAAGATTTTTAGAACAATCTTTCAGACTTCATTAACTTAGATGAAAGAACTAACAATTTGAAGACAATTCATGAGCCTAACTCAAAATCGCAAAAAATGCAATTGTTACAAATATGCGATCATGGGCAGTATAGAACACAGGGGATTTATATTTTTTACTACAGGCTTCACCTTTTCAGGCCCGATTTTTTAAGGTTAAGGTTGAAGTTAAGGAGAAAAGAGTGTTCAAGCAAAAAACAGTGTTTACTTTTGTGCATGCGAATTTATACAACATTTTTTCTTTTGGGGTCTTGTGCATGGGTTAAAATAGGTTAGATGTTTTTTTCCTATGTAAATGTTAGAAAATCCATTTAAGGATAGAGCTTTAACTACGGGTTTCTTGCTACTTTGTGAAATATAGCCATTTTAGAATCGTTCACGTAGCGGAAGCAAGAGATTTTACATAAAACGCGAGGTTTTATTTGAAAACATATGTATTTTAACATTTTTATTTGGTTTTACACTGTTAGGTGGATAGATTTAGCCAAAAAAAAATGCATTTTCCTTAATTATAACTTCGTCCTAGGAATATCAGGCTCAAATAACCGCAAAAAATAGTTTTTGTCAAGAATTGTGAAATAAATGGAAGGCCAATTATAGTTTTATTTCTCCAACGCAGTTTGGTAGAACTAGTCTCGTAATAAACCGTGTCAAGGTAATTTACCTAACGTTACAAGCAATTATGTGTATATAGTTTCTATATGTACGAATTTGTCAGTAATTGCAGCAATTATAAAATTATCCACATTGCTAAACTAATCGATATTTCATACATGCTTGCTTCAAAACCTCATTATCAGTGTCGTTCCTATTTCGATAATCAAATCGCATTATGATTGCTTTTATGTAGAAATCAGTGGCAACCACTCGTCCTGTTTCCTTTTGTTCCAATCCTTTCCCAGTCCAGAAATCATTGAAATCAAGTTTCTCTTCCCCTCTTTGTTTCTATGGAAATACTGGGATATTAAACGATTTCAATTTATCTTTGAACACCAAGGGAGTTTCAAAGCGGTTTGCCATATTGGTGAAGACATATTTGTTTGTTATCTGGTGAACCATCGTTCCCCCGATAATTTATAATATTTATTTGCACAAGAATGAAGTGAGACGTGGGAATCATATACGGTGCTTATGTAGAATTCTTTCAATATCATTATAAATACCGCAAATTCCCAGTCATTTGAATGATACTTAATACGTTTTGAATTTGAAGTTATGAAATCGCAATAATGGGTCTGTTACTTATGTATTTGGCTACCGTGAAGCGTTAGACCGCTTTCGGGCGCAGTGTAGAACTTTACCTTCGTCATGGATAATGTTCCACGAACGTTTAGGGTCCGCTTCCACCGTGTACAGTCAGTACATTCTCGTGGCCTTCCAAGAAGTCGCCGGGCTCTATCTGATTCTTTGTTGAATATTGTTTTTGCAATTCTCTCTGACGACTTTCGCCAACTCAACGACGTATAATCATAGATAAACAAACACGTTCAGTGATATATTTGTCGGAAACCAAATATTAATCATTGTGTGATAGTTCGATTATTCTAACAAGCATATGGCAATGAATACTTGCCACATTTCATTAATTTGCGGGATTAATAATTCAGTCATACCTCGATATAACGTTTTTTTTTGTTACGATAAATCGATGTTACGTAATATCTAGGAAATTTTTTTCCAGGATTTTTTTTTATCTTTTACTTTGAAGCATTGACCTAAAATCAATGTTATTCATTCCAGTCCTGTCTACCATTTTTTAAATTTCTCGTTATTTTTGCCTATCTTGAACAACAAATTTGTACCGAAAGGCTTTCATTTCACTCCCAAATCTAACTTTTGATAGAAGGCTCGGAGACCCATAGTGTTATATACCAATAGAATCAGCTCGACGAACTGAGCAAATGTTTGTCTGTCCGTGTGTATTTTCTACTTTCCCACCGAGTGTTGTACGCAAGCTAGTGGTGTCCGGTCCGCCTCTTTTAACGTCCATGCCTAATGTCCAAAAAGGGCCGCTTTGTATAAAGCAATTTTCGTTTCCGTTTGCATGTTGCGGGACCTAAACTGGTCACGTCATCCGTAGAAGGCCCTATTCGCAGCACTGCTGCCCTGCGATCGATTAAAATTAGGTCGATGTCGTCCGAAAAGCCGAGGAGCATATGCGACGATGTTGAACAATAAATTCAAAAGTGCATCGCCCTGCTTTAATCCGTCTAAGGTCACAAATGTGGTTGTTACATCGTCTGCAATCCAAATACTTGTTTTCGAGCCTTCCAGCATTGCACGTATCAGTCTAATCAGCTTCGCAGGAAAATCATGTGCAGACATTGTCTGCCACGGCTGCCACTGAATCGTACGTTGCTTTGAAATCAATGAACAGATAGTGAGTCTGAAAGTCGTCTAGCGTTGGTGGTTCCACAGCTTCGTGCATTTTTTCCACAATCTGTTGACGTCGCCAGATCTGGTGGTGCTGTTTAGCAACCCCTTCTAGTGACAAATCTAGCTAAATTCGGTTGTATAAGGGGTTACAGTGACTTTTGTGCAACATGTGTGCTGCTCGGGTACATCCATTGCATCCGTGAAATGTCATCCGTAGATCAGCACGTGGTCATTTTTTTTTTTTTTTTACAAGGGAGTATGCATTTACACACTAACCCAGTACACGTGCATTGTAGTTGCCAAACTACCACACGGAAGTGTACTGGAGTGTCGGACTCGACCATACCGGTAATACCGACTAAACTCCCTTGGGCTCCACCATCATTTCCCCCAGGAACTACCTCCCAGTACTACTTCTGGGGGATGGCAGTACTAAACGTACTCGCTCGTTCTCGCTCACACAGGCACCCGTCCCGTGCGAGACTGACTTGGGTGCTCGCTCTATCGCACCCTCAAACACACCCTACATACTCTGTTGCACCTCTGTCATGCCGTGCGGGTCTAACTTGTGTGCCCACCCTTCTCATGTCATGTGGGTCTAACTTGTATGCCCACCCAAACCCTTGATTCATGCTCATACACTCCATGCTTGCACACACGCTAACGCTCCTATGGGTCTGACTTGTGTGCCCACCCTTCTCACGCCGTGCGGGACTAACTTTTGTGCCCACCCTTCTCATGCCGTGTGGGACTAACTTGTATGCCCACCTTTATCGTACCATGTGAGACTGCTCACCTCTTTCATTCAGTTCGCGCTGACACATAGGGGAGAATGGTCCAAAATGCACCCCTGGGGCAAAATGGCCTTACTCATAAAATCACTCATATAATCTGTTATAGTACATTTATGAACGAATATTACCTCTACAATTTATAATTAGTTATCCATCATTGAGCTCCATTGGAAAAATTTAGCAAAATCCCTTGATATTCACTCAAATTTAACGATTTGCTATTTTTCCACCACATCCGTAAGATTGTAGTTCAATCAATTAAGAAAAAACAAACAACCATGCGTTCACCATCATTTTACATGCAATTGAGTCTAGACCACCATTCGGGGCAAAACCCACGCCTATTTTTAAAACATTTTTTAAATGCGTTAGAAAGTCATGAAAACCTTATTTTTTTGAATAGGAGATCATTGTAGAATGTAGCTGGGTTTGTAAATTTTGCACCTATACGTTGAAATGGTTTGATATTTTTGTTTATATGGGCGAAAACATCGAAAAAGCTTAAGGGGTGCATTTTGGACCGTTCTCCCCTACTACTCGAGTCATTCGACCTAACACTCCCTCTGGCATCCCTTGTGGGACTCTTCGCTTAGGTTCCCACTTCTGACATACCATGTGAGTCTGACTCACCTCGTTCATGCCATATGAGACTAGCTCAACACGACTCAACTCATTCCTTTCGTACCATGTGAGACTGACTTGGATGCTCACCCACACTCCTCTGCCACGCCGCGGGGTATCAGTAGTCGTAGGAACCAACATTCCTGCGCTACTCCCAGCGCGGCGTGTGCAGTCCATACATACACCTATTCATTCACCCTTCTGCCATGCTTCGAGGTGACGATCTCGGTTGCCACCCGCTGCGCCATTACCTATGCATGGGCAGACCATTCACACACTTCTTCGCGTTCGGCACTTTCGCTCTAACTTACCAATCACAAGTTAGTCATGCTTGTCGATTGTTGCTCGGCGCGCCTGATTCTCTGCAAGCTGCAGGCAATCTGAGTGGTTGCAGTCGAGACTGCGTTCCACTTCTCCACCGCTTGACACATCCTTTGGATAAGATTATCCGGAGTTGTGTCCCGGCCGCAAACGTCTAGCATTGCTCTTCTTTCGACGTCGAAACGAGGACATACGAACAGTATGTGCTCTGCAGTTTCGTCAACACCTGGGCAGTCAGGGCAGACGGGGACCTCCGCGTGCCCAAACCTGTGGTGGTACTGTCGGAAACAGCCATGGCCTGACAGGAATTGTGTAAGATGGAAGTGAACCTCCCCATGGGGTCTCCCCACCCAGCTTGATATGTTAGGAATCAGTCCACCTACCTTTCGAGGAGTTATCCCACTCGCGCTGCCATCTGGCAACCGAAGTCACCCTGGTACGCTCGCGGGCTCCTCTGGTGCCACGTAGGTCAAAACACTCCTCGTCCTCCCGGATGACCAGCCCGACTGGCATCATACTCGCTATCACGCAGGATGCGTCGCGCGATACCGTGCGGTAGGCCGATATCACCCTGAGACACATCAAGCGGTAGGTGCTCTCCAGTTTCTGCAGGTTACTGGTTACCCCCAGTGCTTTTGCCCAGGACGGGCCGCCGTACCTAAGAATAGATGCGGCAACGCCTGCCAGTAGCCTACGTCTACTGGCGCACACCTTGGAGCTGTTGGACATCATCCTCGATATGAATGAAGTATAAGCTATGGGATTCACCGCCCGGAATTCACGTTCTCTAGTTCTGGGCCACCGTATTTCCTGGATTGCTGCCACACTCACGCAGACCTTCTGTGCAGCTCACGAGCCAGAAGCCCAATACGGGCGGGTTTATTCGAATTCCAAAGTTCTCACGTTCCAGGATTCGATTTTCCAATCATTAGCCTTTATTCGTTGCCGGGTCTGTTGCCGTTGAAACAATTCGTTTGCTTTACTTTTGACAGACGCTTGCTTGGTTAGATTTGCACATCCGGAGAGATGCAAATCCCCTCCTTCCCTGTCAGCATACGACCATAGTTCCCACCGGGGTTGGTTTCCCGATCTTCCCTAAGTATCCCAGCCATCGATACGAAAAGGTAGGGATAGAAGATGCTGGCTAAGAGGGTAAGGACCGCGACGCATTACCTAGCATTTGCCATGCCATATAGTAATCCTTAAAATATTCGCTTGCAATAGGTTGCATTCGATGGAGCATAAAACGTAGATGATCACTTTTTTATTTCATAACTATTAAGAAACGCCAAAAATAGATAATATTAAAATGGAGATTTGTGGGTTTGAGTATAATACTTCCAGAGTGCGATTATACCATTATACATTAACAACTTAACGTGACAATTGGCGAGCAGCAAGCCATGACTCGTCCACTTCTTTGTCAGATCTTCGTGGCGTACACACGCACCCACGGAGAGCTGCTGTCATAGCCATTTTGCTCCGACAATTTGAGCCACACATTTTGGCAATCCTGCCTGATTTCAAAAGGTGAGTTGAATTCAAAGGATTAATGTGCTAATTATTAAAATGTTTTGCAAGGTGGTTTGTATTACCACAAAGCGCGTCTAGAATACCGCTGAAAAACGGTTTGTGGTGGAAAGTGTGCCTGGAAGACCGCTGGAAATTGAATTGTCTTTTAGAAAATCACAAAGCGCATCAGGAAGACCCTGAAAAACGGATTGTGGTTTGGAAAATCACAGCGTGTCTGGAAAACCGCTTGAAAATGGATTGTGGTTTAAAAATCATAAAGTGTTTCAGGACGGCCGTTGAAACACGGATTGTGATTTGGAAAATCACAAAGCGCGACTGGAAGACCGCTGGAGAATGGATTGTGCAGTGGACAATCACAAAAAAAAAAGTGTGTGGAAGACCGCTGGTAAACGGGTTGTGGTTTGGAAAATTACATAGCGCGTCGGAACGACCACTAGAAAACGGATTGTGATTTGGAAAATCACAAAGCGCGCCTGGAAGACCGCTGGAGAATGGATTGTGTTTTGGACAATCACAAAAAAGTGTGTGGAAGACCGCTGGAGAACGGAATGTGATTTGAAAAAAGGCTACTGGAAAACGGGTTGGGGTTTGGAAAATCACAAAGCGCGTAGGGACGACCGCTGGAAAACGGACTGTGATTCGGATAATCACAAAGCGCGTAGGGACGACCGCTGGAAAACGAAATGTGATTTAGAAAATCACAAAGCGCGCCTGGAAGACCGCTGAAAAACGGATTGTAGATTGGAAAATCACAGAGCGTGTCTTGAAGACCGCTGGAAAATGAATTATAGTTTGAAAAATCACAAAACGGGTCTACAAAACCTGCTTCCTATGCTAGTAGATATTTTGCCTTTTTTATGAGAGAAAAAGGGGAATGTGGGGTTTGAGTATATTGCTTTCAGCGTGTACATTATACATGAACAACTCAACGTGTCAATTGGCGAGCAGCAAACCGCATGACTCGTCCACTTTTTTGCCAGATCTCCGGGGCAAACACACGCACCACGGAGAGCTGCTGTTATTTTTTTTTTGTATGGATCGTAACGCTCGGCTTGACCCCCTCCCTCCTCTTTCAGCGTTACATAATTTGTGAAAGGACCCTAATGCGCACGCACATGTTATAGAATGAATTGAATTTATTTATTTATTACCAGACTAAGGCCGGAGTGGCCTGTGCTGCACATAAAAGTCTTCTCCATTCCGCTCGGTCCATGACTGCACTTCGCCAACCACGCAGTCTGCGGAGGGTCCGCAAATCGTCCTCCACCTGATCGATCCACCTTGCCCGCTGTGCACCTCGCCTTCTTGTTCCCGTCGGATCGTTGTCGAGAACCATTTTCACCGGATTACTGTCAGACATTCTGGCTACGTTCCCGGCCCACCACAGTCTTCCGATTTTCGCGGTGTGAACGATGGATGGTTCTCCCAACAGCTGATGCAACTCGTGGTTCATTCGCCTCCTCCACGTACCGTCCGCCATCTGCACCCCACCATAGATGGTACGCAACACTTTCCTTTCGAAAACTTCCAGTGCGCGTTGATCCTTTACGATCATCGTCCAGGTCTCGTGTCCGTAGAGAACTACCGGTCTAATAAGCGTTTTGTAGATAGTCAGTTTGGTACGGAGGCGAACTCTATTCGATCGGAGCGTCTTGCGGAATCCAAAGTACGTACGATTTCCAGCCACTATGCGTCTTTGAATTTCTCTGCTGGTATCCTTATCGGCGGTCACCAGTGAGCCCAAGTACACGAATTCTTCAACCACCTTGATTTCGTCACCACCGATAGAAACTCGTGGTGGGTGGCTTACATTGACTCCCTTGAGCCTCTTCCTATCATGTACTTCGTCTTCGACGTGTTGATGACTAGTCCAATCCGTTTAGCTTCGCTTTTCAGTCTGATGTAGGCTTCATCCATCCTCTCAAAGTTACGTGCCATAACATCAATGTCGTCGGCGAAACCAAATAACTGGACGGCCTTCGTGAAAATTGTACCAATCGTGTCAATCTACCCCCTTCTTATTACTCCCTTCAAAGCGATGTTGAATAGCAGACACGAAAGACGAACACGCTTCGAAGGGACTCGAGAATGCCCCTGAAACTCGAACTACGCACATCACCTGATCCATCGTCGCCTTGATCAACCGTATCAGTTTATCTGGAAATCCGTTTTCGTGCATTAGCTGCCATAGCTGGTCCCGATCGATTGTATCATATGCGGCTTTGAAGTCGATAAATAGATGATGTGTGGGCACGCATTCGCGGCATTTCTGCAATACCTGACGTATGGCGAACACCTGGTCTGTGGTAGAGCGTTCACCCATAAATCCCGCCTGGCACTGCCCCACGAACTCTCTTGCAATTGGTGTTAGTCGGCGGCATAAAATTTGGGAGAGAACCTTGTAGGCGGCGTTCAGCAATGAGATTGCGCGGTTGTTGCTTCAATCCAGCTTATTGCCCTTTTTACAAAGCTTCCAATCGTGATCCTTTAATCGTCGCCTAGGTCGTTGCCGATATTATCTTCTATGTCGTTCTTAATGGTTGTTTTTAAAGGCGGCTTATTGGACCTGTGCAAATCTTCTGTCTCGTTGGAAGGCCATCGTGTCAGGGCTGTTTAGTGTCCCACCTAACACCAGGACTTGGGCTTGTGCGCTTTGGCGGAGCCTACTTGCGGATACATACAGCTTTTTATAGAGGTTTAACAGGGTCCACTGTCAAACCCCACCACATCCTAGGCACGCGCCACAACTCGCAGATGGCCTGGGGAGGGGTCGTCAAGCCCTTGGACATAGTCAATGCTGCCCTAAAACGAAGAATGAATTGAATCTATACAATATTTATCCGAGATTCGCTCTCAAACTACAACATTGAAAGCATCAAAGAAAGCTTTTCACGCCAAAATGTAGGCAATTAACAATAGGTTTACCAAACATCATGCTGCATCACGCATGGGAAGCGTCAGACTTCTATTCGCTAAAATTTTAGCAATTAACTATGGGCTTTATTTACCACTAGCAGACCCGACGAACTTCGCTTCGCCTTAAATTGATTTATTCTCTGATTAGTTCTCCAGTTGCACAGAAATTTCTGTTTAGTATGTATCGGAGACCCCCTTTTCAGAAGGGGGAGGGGTTTTGAACCACCACAGAAACATATCTTCCTTTCCAAAATCTCCACGTGCCAGATTTGGTTCCATTTGCTTGACTATTTCTCGAGTTATGAAGACATTAGTGTTTAATTTGTATAGGAGCCCCCCCCCCTTTCCAAAGAGGGGAGGGGTTCCAAACAAATGTCCATGACATTAGTGCGCATTTGACGCAGCGGCAACTGTGTAGTCAGTGGACAACTGTTCTCTTCTGCGTATTTGAGTACCAGATCGAACCCATTTAAGGCTGCTTCATCCGACACGTATTCATATATTTGTCATCTCCAAAACTCGCAGATTGTGATGCTTCTTCCTGCGTTGACATGGACTAAATTATGTCGTCACCGGCATAGATGATCTCATCAGTGCTCAGCGTTTTGAATTCAGATTTCTTCGTTCTGTGCTATCCACACACCAATGCATCTCAGCGTGTCTCTCAAGATCGACAATGGTACATAATCTTCATCCTCGATTTCACGGGCATTGTAAAGCATGTTCCACGATTTTCGAATCGAGTTAGTTGGAACTACCTCCCACGCTTGAGCGACCCACAAGATATGTTATTGTAGGGATTATCTAGAAAAAATAGCCCAATTTCGAGAGCATTGAAGATCTGACATCGAGGCAAATCTTCCTCCAGAATCAGTGCAGTAAAGTCTTTCTTGTATTTTTAAACGACAGAAATATTGCTGGACAATTTTTTGTCACTGATTTTCAGTAAACAAATGCCGTTGCGGTTGATGAATTTCTCCACATAACCACGACTTCCGAATTCCCCTTTACTCCCATACTCACTTAAGGAATCGTGTCGTAACAGTAAAGCTTCGTCCCAGCTCAACAACTTGGCTTACCGGTGTCTTCTTCGTATCAATAAGGAGGCGTATCTTACGTTCAGTGAAATTATAGTCTTCTGGCCCTCTGGTACAACTTTGTTGTACGACAAAGGCAAAACCGTGTTGGTTCACTGCTAGCGGATAAAATGAAATTATCCAAAATGATGTTTCTGTCAGTGAAATAATGAAGTTCGATGGGCAGCTACCATCTATGCTATAAAATATGCAAAGGACAACATTCTCACGAATTGGCAAACAAGGCGGAATGTGTAGAAGACTAGAATAAAATTCCGTGGAAACAGTTGCATATGTTTTATATTGAATTTTTAGCAGACGAAAGCGTTTCAAGAATCCTCGATACCCACAGGTTTGTCGAAGCCACCTACCGGTAAGCCAAGAGATACCATAAGTAAAAAGCCAGATTAATCCACCTAACGCTGATGGTGCCTTTCTCGTTTTTTTTCGAGTGAGTAATTTCTTCGCACTTTTGGTGAAAAAAAGTATTTTGGTCATAACTCTGAATCCCATAGTCCGATTCCGCCAATTTTCAATACGAAACAATGGGACAAGATTCCGCGTCGAATGCAACTTGTTGCGAGCAAATCCGTTAAAGATAAGTGCCTGAAAAATGAGTGAGAATATTTTGCACACACATATACACATACACACACACATACACACACACATACACGATGCACTCTGCGTCATCACCGGTATGATGCCTATTGACATCGTTATCGGTGAAGACATAGAGTGCTTTGAAATGCGCGGCACGAGAGGCATCCGCAGGACTGTCAGGTTGGCCTCAATGGTCAAATGGCAGCGTGCGTGGGACAGTTCCACTAAGGGTAGATGGACACATAGGTTGATACCGGAGATAGGTACGTGGGTCAAGAGGCGCCATGGGGAAATCACTTTCCACCTGACCCAGGTCCTTACAGGCCATGGTTGCTTCAGACAGTACCTACACCGGTTCGGACACTCGGCCTCGCCCGAGTGTCCGGTGTGCGATGGTTTAGAGGAAACGGCGGAACACGTGTTGTTCGTGTGCCCGCGTTTTCGCACAATGCGTGACCACATGCTTGCCACATGTGGTCTGGACACTACCGGACAACCTAGTCCGGAGGATGTGTAAAGATGAAGTTGGCTGGAACGCCGTTTTATCGGCTATCGTCCAAATCGTCTCGGAACTACACAGAAGGTGGCGCGTGGACTCGAGGAATGGCTAGTTCAGGCGCAAATAAGAAGGTGGTCCAAGGGTTCGGAGTCGGCATCATGGGTCATACCGGTGCCCTGTGGTCGAACTCGATCCTTTTATCGAACAAGTGGCCGCGTGAAGAACAACATGGTATCGTCGCTTTCGCGGCGTTGGTCAACCGGGCGGGTTCCGAGCCCGAGGACGGAAAAGGGTCCTCGTCAAGGCTGGGGCAGGCGTAGTCACCGCGTCGGCAAGTCCCTCTGTGTGCTGGCGAATAGGCCCTATCGCCGAAAGGTCAGTTTGGGGTGCACGCGGCATCATCATTCTTGATACCAGTCGTGCAGCGGGAAGCAGGCGCGAAGTCGACCCTGCCCACCTTCCGAGACATAGGGCGTGGAAAGGCCACCTGGATAGCCGGCAATGCGCGGGGCCGAGACCAGGGTGTAGTTCTAAAAAAGCGAGTCACGATGTTCGATGCTGCAAGGACACGCAGCTAACCTCGAGGGTGCGTTATGCACTGGCCCCCCTTTGAAGCATTACTTTCTGGTTGTACCGAAGGGACGATGGGCTTGGCGGCAATGGAAACGGTTTAGCTGGTCGGGGATGCAGTCCTGCCTCCCTTATTGGAGGTGGCCCCTAACCCAGCACTTCCTGGTCAACCCAGGATGTCTGTTGAGCAGATTCCCCCTCCATTGTTTAGGAAGAAAAAAAAAAAAAAAAAAAATACACACACACATACACACACATGCACAAACAGACATCACCTCAATTCATCGAGCTGAGTCGATCGGTATATAACACTATGGGTCTCCGGGACTCCTATAAAAAGTTCGTTTTTGGAGCGAACATATAGCCTTTGCTTTACGTATACTTTGTATACGAGAAAGGCAAAAAGTGTCTTTGAAACGTTGCTTTCACCGGGTGGTGTTTCTTTGCACTATACATGCCAGACTCAAAATTTTAGAGCTTTGCTTCTCCCAACGTCTGGACGGTCCTACAGTGCATAATGGAAAAGAATATTCATAACGCGAATAAATTTAATTTCTTGGTTCGGCATGGACAGATTGCGTTAACATTTCACAGCAAAAAAAATATTAATATGCCGCGACGTGACTTCTCATCACGTACCCTCAAATTCAACGTAAAAACAGATTTTGTGTATTTTCACGTCATATCCGCGCTTTACTACATAACTCAGCGTAAAATCTAATCGGAGAAACTGTTTTCAAACTCACGTCAATTGAACGTAAAATAGCAAAACTTCTCTTGCACGAGATTGCATTCGAAATACGGCACATCATGTTCGTTCAAAATAAAGCGAAATATTACCCTGAAAGTTGCATATATTTACATAATCATTGTAATATTACCTAAAATCACTGCAATGCAAACAAATCGAACACCCGTCCGCAGTTGGCCGACATTTTGTTTGATGGCGTTTGTTGGCAATTTGCTCCGCGAGTGACTTCTAAAAACAATTCTATTAATCTTTGCGAGTGGCAGCAATAACCCGCTACTACAGTAGAGCGGAATTAACGTTTTGGTGCGAGAAAATAAACATCAAATAAATCAGGTAAGTGTAATTTATTATAAACAAAACGACCGGATGAAATTGTGAAACCAATGATGAAAAAATATTTTGGTTACAGATCGGACGAAAAGAGGACACCGATTGGACAAACGAAAGAGGTTGCCGGCAAATCATGTTGGCGTTCCGCATCGAACCTTCCAGTTGAAGTGGGACGATCGTTAGAAGAGAAACAAAAAAAACGGCAGGTAAGTTCTCCATTCAATTTTGATCTCTACCCAGCCGGTGGCGGTGCACATTTATGAATGACATTTTCAGGGCTCAATTTGGAATCGGAAAACGCGGAAAACGGAAACGGAAAACCAGCAAAGTGGTAAAGTTATGCTAAAGGAAATCTTTCTGAAAAAATACACAAGTGATCTTACTGCGAGTGGAATTATTCGGTAGTGATGCACGTAAGAGATCCCAGGGCTGTTTATGCTATTAATAATCAATTCCCAAAGCGCAGGGCTACTGCCCATAAATGTATATCTGTTTTAAGAAAAAAAAATAGCTTAGAAATTTGACAAAAACTTAAAATTCAAAATTTTTAAAATTTCAAAATAATATTTATTCTTAATTTCTAATTTTTAAATTTTGGTTTTAGTTTTCAATCTTTAATTTTAAAATTTTTAATTTCAATTTTTGATTTTTATTTTCAAATTATAAATTTTTAATTTTTTATTTTAATTTTATTTTTTATTTTTTATTCTTAATTTTAATTTTTTATTTTAGTTTATAATTTAAACTTAAGATTTTTAATTTTTAATTGTTAATTTATGATTTTTTATTTTTAGCTTTTAATTATTTATTCAATTTTCAATTTTAATTTTTTATTTTACTTTTATTTTATTATTTTTAACCTTTAATTTTTAATTTTTAATTTTAATTTTTAATTTTTAATTTTTAATTTGATTTTTAATTTTTATTTTTATTTTATTTTAAATTTTATTTTTAATTTCATTTTAACTAGCGAAAGTGGGTTTCTTGGGTGCTTTGCCGGGGGTTACAAATGTCACAATGAACTATTTGCAGCACCGCACTCTAGATCAAATTGTATTTTAATGATTTTTTACATTTCCCCGTTAAATTCGCAACTTTTTGTATTTACAAACCTTGCGGATCCCAAAACAAATTGATAAGGGAAAAAATCTGGCAAATTGGTCAACCCGTCCGCAAGTTAAATAGTCAGGAAGCAAATCTCAACTCATTTTTATTATATAGATTCTATTTTTAATTTTTAATCTCTAATTTTAAGTTTTTAATTTATAATTTTTTAATTTTTTTTAATTTTTATTTTTTTTAACTTATATTATTGTTTTTAATTTTTCATTTTTAATTTTTAATTTTTAATTTTAATTTTAATTTTTCATTTCAAATTTTAATTTTAATTTTTTTTATTTTGTTTTTTTTAATTTTAGTTTTTAATTGATAATTTTTTTCTTATTTTTTATTTTTCTTCATTTTTTATTAAATTTTCCATTTTTAATTTCCAATTTCCAATTCTTCATTTTTAATTTAAAATTTTTAATTTAATTTTGAATTTGAATTCTTATTTTATTTTTTAATTTTTAATTTTTAATTTCTAATTTTAAGTTTTAATTTTTTATTTCTTATTTTTTATTTCTAAATTTTAGTTTTTAATAATTAATTTTAATTTTAATTTTTTTTTATTTTTAACTTATAATTTTTTTTATTTTAAGTTTTTATTTTAATTTTTTTATTTATTAACTTTTATTTTTTTCTTATTTCTAGTTCAAAGTTTTGAATTTTGAATTTTTTATTTTTGGGCTTTGTCTTTTATTTATTTTATTACTGTTTTTAATTTGAACACATTTTAATTTGAACTCCGTTGCTTTGAACTTCATTCAAATCAAAAAGTGCTCTGTAGTTCGTGGGTTGGAGAAAAGAATCGTGAAACGGAACGCAGAATCAAAATAAAAGAGCAAAAAATGAACCCCGTTACTATGAATTAGATTCCGTTCAAATTATCAGGGGTCTACGGAATATATTTTATACATTTTATTCAATACATCTATAATTATTATTTATGTATCGTATTTCATCGGCGGCGGCACGGCGGTGTTTCGCTAGTGATGAACTTCCTCGAGGTATTTCTCAGGAAGTTCCTTCTGGAATTTCCAGAAGTTCCTCTAGAAATTCCTCCGGAAGTTCCTCCAGGGGTTCTTCCGGAAAGTAGTCCAGGAATTCTTCCGGAATTCTCCGGAAGTTCATCCAGGAACTCCTCCGGAAGTTCCTCCAGGAATTCTCCCGTATGTTCTTCCAGGAATTCCTCCTGTAGTTTCTCCAGGAATTCCTCCGGAAGTTTCTCCAGGAATTCCTCCGGAAGCTCCTCCAGGAATTTTTCCGGAAGTTTCTCAAGAAGTTCCTGCGGAACTTCCTCCAAACATTCCTCTGGAAGTTCCTTCAAGAATTCCTCCGAAAGTTTCTCCGGCAATTCCTTCGGAAGTTTCTCAAGGCAATCCTGCGGAAGATCCTCCAGGAATGCTTTCAGAAGTTCCTCCAGGAATTTCTCCGGTAGTACCTCCTGGATTTTCTGCGAAAGTTATTCCTGGAATTCCTGCGAAAATTATTCCAGGAATTCCCCCGGAAATTCCTACAACAGTTCCTGTGGAAGTTCCTCCAAGAATTGCTCCGAAAGTTTCTCCAGAAATTCTTCCGGAAGATTCTCCAGGAATTCCACCGGTAGTTCCTCCAGGAAAATCCTCCTGAATTTCCTTCAGGATTCCCTTCATAAATTTTTCCAGGAACTCCTCCGGAAGTTCCTTCAAGAATTACTTCAGTAGTTCCTCCTAGGAATCCACCGAAAGTTATTTTAGGAATTCCTCCAGAAGTTCCAAGATTCTCCAGGAATTCCTCCGTAAATATCTCCAAAAATTTCGACGGTGGTTCATCCAGAAAATTCCTCCAGAATTACCTCGGTAGTTCCTCCTGGAATTCCAGCGGAAATATTTCCAGGAATTCCTCCGGGAGTTCCTGCGAAAGTTTTTCCAGAAAATCTTCTGGAAGTTTCTCCAGGAATTTCACCGGTAGAATTCCTTCGGAACTTTCTGCGGGATTTCCTTTGGAAATACCTCGGAGAATTCCTCCGAAAGTTCCTTCAGGAATTCCTGCGGAAGTTCCTCATGGAATTCCTTCGGAAAATCCTTCAGAAGTTCCTCCGAAAGTTCTTCCTAGAAATTTTAGGAAGGAGGATTTTCCTGATTATTTTTTGGAGCAGCTTTTGAGGGAATTCCTGGACGAATTCCTAGAAGAAATTCTGTAGGAATTCCTACAGGAACTTCCGGAGTAACTTGTCAAGGGACTTCCGGAGGAACTTCCAAAGTAATTCCACAAGGAACTTCCGGAGAAATCCATCGGTGAAATTCCGAATATATTCCAGAAAAAAAACTTCCGCAGGAATTGGACAACATTTGGAAGAACTGAGGAAGTTCTAGAGGACATTCCGGTCGAACTTCTGAAGGAACTTCCGAAGGAATTTCCGGAACAACTTTAGGAGGAACTTTCGGAGGAACTTCCGGAAGAATCCTTGGAGGAAATTCCGCGGGAATTCTGGATGAATATTCGAAGGAAATCCTGAAGGAAATTCTGGAGGTTTTCTTGGAAGAAAAACACGTGGAATTCCCGAAGAAACTTCCGGAGGAATTCCTGGAGAAACTTCCGGAGGAATGCTTTGAGGAATTTTCGCAGGAATACTTGGAGGAGCTTCCGCAGGAACTTTTGTAGGAACTTCCGGAAGAATTCCTGAATAACTTGCGCAGGAAATCCAGGAGGAACTATCCGCGAAATTCTTAAAAGAACTGCCGCAGAAATTCGCAGATGAGCATCGGAAGGCATTCCTGCAGGATTTTCCTCAGGAATGCCTTGCGGAAATACCGCAGGAAATCCTGGATAAACGTCTGAAGGAATTCCTGGAGGAACTTCCGAAGGAAATCCTGGAAAAACTTCCGAAAGAATTCCTAGACGAACTTCCTGAGGAATTAATGGAAGAACTAGCGGATGAAATCATGGAGCAACTAGCGGAGGAATTCTTGAAGGAGCTTGCTGAGGAATTCTTGGAGGAACAACGGGAAAAACTTCCGGAGAATACCTACAAGAACTTCCGGAGGAATTTTTGGAGGAGCTTCCGGAGGGATTTCTGGAGGAACTTCCGGGGGAACTTTTGGAGGAATTCCTGGAGGAACTTCTAGAGGAATCCCGTGATGAACTTCCGAAGCAAATTCTGGAGGAACTTCTAGAGAAATACTTGCGAAGGAATTCCTGGAGGAACTTCCGCATGAATCCCTGGAGAGCCTTTCGAAAGAATTGCAGAACAAGCTTCCAGAAAAATCACTGGAGGATCTTCCGAGGGAATTGCTGGAATAATTTGTGAAGGAATTGCTGGAGAGTCCTCCAATTAAAAATTAAAAATTTAAAAATTAAAATTTAAAATTAAAACTTAAAGTGAAATATTTAAAATTTGAAAATTTGAAATTAAAAATGTCAAATTTGAGGTATATGTATTTGTTGATACAATAAAATGCGTTTTGAATAAACAGAATTTGAAGTTATTGCATCTAAAAATGTATTTTCGAGCACAAAAAAATCCGAATACCCCTAACCCCGCTGCCGAAAGCGGGATTCATTCTGACCGGGTTTTACGTCGCTTTTCCCAGTTCCGTCAACAATATTACGTCGAAAAAGAATTACATTGCTTTGATTTGAAGACGAAAAATCAAGTACGTCAACTTTTTGTTACGTCGCTCAGATGTAATAAAACATTATATTTACGACGGCGATGATGTGCATCAAATCTGATGTGATATTACTTTTTATTTTTTACTGTGTTTGAGACTAATTCTATGATTTCGAATCTGTGAAAAATAAGCGCCCAATTCTTCTAGTTTTGAATTCCGTAGAAGCATAGCAAATCCAAGCTGCAGTACACATTTTCTACGAAAGGAGTGTCGGTTTTAATAGAACTGAAACTAGTGTGCACTGCTATTTTCTTGTTGCAAATTGCTACAATCGAACATATGTTCAGGTAGAACAGCCTACATTCAATAGTATAAAAGTTTCCAGACGAATCAAGTACGATGTAACTACTCCTACTACCATTACCAATCTTCAACCATCCATCAGATAATTTATGTGCGTGATAGCACGCACCTTGATAAATGCTGGTTCATCGATTATGTTCACCTTTGTGTCGATACCAAGGCCAGACCAGTTTCCGCTTGTATGCAAACAAATGCTTAAAATAACATTTTCCTTTCGTTATTCGCGTGATGACTGAGCGTATGTGATCGATTCATCGTTAATTTTAACACTCAATTGAGCATGCCCAAAAATGTGTGTACCGATGAAAAGATTATCCGGTTAATAATATGGATGCACGAAGACCTGATGTGGGCGCAGCGTGGCACGTTCGTTATATAATTCTTTTTTGGGAACATTGTAAAGGAAAAAAAAGTGGAAAACTCATCGTATTTTGTTTATTGTAGCTAATGCGTATGATCCATTTGTATTTTTTAAATATGCTTTAATGTTAATTGGTTTTTCACAGTTTCTCAATTATGCTGTTAATAAGAAACATTTGAATCAAATGTGCACAGCTTCCAGAATTGAGGTTTTCATGAACATCAAACGACATCTCCTACTTCCAATATTTTTTTCCCGTCATCAACAATGTGCCATTAGCGAAGAACGTGCTTTTCAATAGAATTCTACCAAACACCATCAGCAGATTGAAACTCGATCTGCTCGTTGATTGCTGTGACAAGCTGTTATGAATCTACCTTCTTTTTTGTTCGTTGTCGTGGCATCCCCCAGTTGGGACGTTGCTGCCTCATGAAGTATTTCCATTGTTATTACTTTTGAAATTTTCATGTTAAGCTACCTTTTAAGTAATCGTGCATCGGAATTCGAACCAAGCCATCAATCTTCAGCATTGTTTCAGTGTAACGTCACATCTTACCTTGGATCAACGGAAGGCTCCGTATAGGCGTCCCAAAAGCACTTAAAATGCCAATTTATTCGAATTACTAGAACCGCAATGCGAAAATGCGTCTTTCAACTGCCATCAAGTTGTTTTTTCCCACCTAATAATTTGGCAATTTGGGAGCAGCGTGAGATCATACATGAAGAGAATTACCATATTCATAAGTTTTGGGATCGATAATCGTACGTATTTTTTATTCTTCTTTTTTTTCAACGATTTAGCATTCCCATTGGACTGCTTATGTACATATTTATTGGCTTTTCCACAGTTATTAATTGATAAACTATCTATGCCTGCAATTTCATGAGTTTGTATCTTGTTGACATGTACAATAGGCACACTATGTCTAGGAAGACGGGAACGATTTCCACTCTAATACATCCTACACCGAAATGAACGTCTAGCTCGCCCTCTCCGAATTGGTGATCTAGTGCCATTACCCACACATTAATTTGGAGATATATAGATTGGAAACAAGCTTTTTTTTTTCTTATCGTCCTTTTGTTTGTCTTTGAGTGATTATTTTATGTATTTATGTATGTATGGGTATTTTATGTTGGTATGACACGAAGCGAAACATTTCGTTTCTTGATTCAAAGCGAAACGAAACACAGACAAAAGCTTGTTTTGAAATGAAAAAGTGGTCGCATAACAGTAGCATGAAAACATATGAATCATTTGTTTGAGAAACTGCATAAGTCCATTTTACACAATTTCGAGAAAACAACAAAAAACTGTTTTTGGACAAATTGGCACCGAACCATTCGATTTCTTCGATCAATAGTTTTTGGCAAAACTCAACACCCTTAGGCTCTTCCAGTGCAAAAACTGTAAGCACTAAGCAGTACTCCATAATTGCTCTTCAAAGTGCATGGACTTATGTAGTTTCTCAAACATACAAAAAAAATTTCATACACTCCTGAAAAAAAAAAATTTCGAATTTTTTGCCAGAATACGTATTTTTGGAAGAGGATTCAGAATATATAAAAATCTCATTTTGGCCAAAAATGTTATATAAGGTACCCCGGGGCAAGTGAAAATACGGGGTAAGTGGGTACTATGGCTGCCGATTAATCGGTGAACGTTTTCAATGGTAACAATGTTCTAGAAAGATGAAGCAGAATTATCAACGAATTCGCCTGACACAAACAAATTTGGAATCAAAACCCTTTGCGGCACCATACTAATGGTATTGTTTAATCAGGACTTTAAACTACTGGCAAAATCTATTACTTTTATTTTAATTCAATTGATTTCCAACAAAATAGTCGTTTCTAAATTCAACATTGATGTGGACAGTCAATATTTTGAGCAATTAAATAATTGTGTGACATCAAAAACGATTTAAAAGTTTTGATTAAAGCCAAAATCTGCCATTTTCACTTTCCCTTGATTTTTAACATACATGGGGCAAGTGGGACATATTTGATCAACATTTTCGATAGAGCCATTTCACCTGTTTTTAGATTGTTGTCTAGTGAAAAATAACTTCGACACTCATATATCATATGGATCTGAATCAAATGCAGTTGATATCGTTGGTTTAATTGTTAAGAAGTAGTGTACAGTTGATTTTCAAATGTGTATTTTACTTTCTGAAAATTATCTCCCTCATAGAAAAGAGTAATGGTTAATGGTTATAACTATGCAATATTTTCCGTTGACAGTACAAACAATCTATTTATTCTACGAAGATCAATAGGTTTTGTCTTGTGTTTTGTTATTTTGAAACTTCGCATCAGATTAACAGATTTTTAGATAAATAAAGTGCTTAAGACATAAATTGGCCATTTCGTCCTATTACAAATTTACAACACCACCTTCATAAAAACGTTCCTTTTGAAGTTCTCATTAATGTGATCATTTGTGTTAAACAGAGAAACATTCATTTGAAAAATGAACAAAGATTTGCTTATCTCTTCCATCTAACACATTTGGTACGAAAGTAAGCTAATGTAAAGCCAGACAACAGACAATTAAACAGTAAACCGGATGTTGTCTCGTTTTTATATCTGCTAACATTGTAATCCCTTTCTTTTGCCAAAAACAAAAGTCTGGCAAGCAATAAACCTCCATCCATGATTTGAAATACTACGACTCAGAAATTACATGAATATTATATCTACATTCTTCAAATTAGTTTCGTTCGACAGTATAGAGCAGAATAGGTCCCACTTGCCCCGTTTGAAGGGGTAAGTGGGTCCCGTAGATAAATTTATTTATGTCACTACCAATATTTTTGTAACTGAATAAATGGCTTACAACACGTCTACACTTCAACAACGGAAGCATATAATGATATATCCGTGGTTAATGTCCTGAAATACCCTGTTTTCTAAGTATGCGTTAGCGATTTTGCTAAACTAGCGTTTTTTAGGTCCCACTTGCCCCGGGGTACCTTATGCAGTTTCTCAAACAAACGGTTCATATTCCTTTCTGATAAATTTCAAATAGTAATATTTTGCTGTCTAAAGAAAATTAAGAGTAATGGAAACATTATTTAACACAAATAATTACATACTATTCGGCAACCTGGTCATACGAAAATCATTTTTTGCCTTTATCGTAAAACAAAGCTGTACCGAAAGGCTATCACTTCACTCCAAAATCGAACTATTTATAGACGTCTCAGAGACCCATGATGTTATATACAGCTCGTTCCACAGCTAAACTGGTTCATATTTGTGAAATGAATAAAAATTGAGAACAAAAATTTTTCCGATTTTGTCATATTTACCATTTTATTCACTCCTAAATTAACCCGGAGGTGACAAAATGGGGACATTACTTCATTACTGGCCAGTGGAGAGATATTAGTTCCCACAATGAATTCGTACCTACCTTTTCATACGGGAGTTTGGCAGATGGAATATTGCCCTCTGTTCGCTTTCAAATCCATGCCTGCAGTTTCCTAACAAAACTATCGAATTTATACTTTCGCCTCTTATTCTATCATTAACAAGTACGTCTAAGTTTGGAAGATGATATTAGCATTTCCATAACATTGTATTATAATGCGCGCCGATTGAAAATTTGTCGGCGGCGGCGTAATAGATCATTTTCAGCCAGCGGTGGCGGCGTGGCGGCGTTCCAGGAATTGCTCCGAAAGTTCCTCCTGGAATTCCCCTGGAAGTTCCTTCAAGAATTCCTCCGGAAGTTCATCCAGGAATTCCTCCGGAACTTCTTCCAGGAATTCCTTCGGAACTTCCTCCAGGAATTTCTGCGGAAGTTCCTCCAGGAACTCCTCAGCAATTCTTCTCCAGGTTTCTCCAGAAAGTCTTCCGAAAGTTCCTCTAGGAACTCCTTCCTTCAGAAGCTCTTCCGAAAGTTCCTATAAAAATTCCTCCGGAAGTTCCTCCAGAAACTCCTCCAGAAGTTCTAGCAGAAAATTCACTAGAAGTTCCTACGGAAAATTCTCCAGGAATTAAGCTTAAGTTAATCCAGAAATTCTTGCGAAAGGTCCTCCAGGGATTGTTCCGGAAGTCCCTGCAGGATTTCGTTTGGAAATACCTTCGAAGTTCCTCCAAAAATTCATCCGGTAGTTCTTCCACGAATTTCCTCCATGAAGTTCCTTTAAGAATTTCCCCCAAGAAGTTCCTTTAAGAATTCCTCCGGAAGTTCCTTAAGGAAGTCCTCCGGAAGTTCCTCCAGGAGTTAGTATCGAATTTCCTCCAGGAATTTTTCAGCAAGCTTCTCAAGGAATTCCTTGGAAAGTTTCTCCAAGAATTCTTCCCGAAATTTCTGAAAAATTCCATCCGAATTCATCCAGAAATTCCTCAGCAAGTTTCTTCAAGAATTTCCTCCAAAGTTTCTCCAGGAATTATTCCGGAAGTTCATCCAGGTTTGGAAGTTGCTCCAGGAATTTTTCAGAAACTCCAGAAATTCTTCCAGAAGTTCCTTCAGATCCTCAAGGAATTCCTTCCGAAGGCCTTCCAGGAATTCATTCGGAAGGCCCTCCAAGAATTCCTTTGGAAGTTCCTTTAGGAATTCCTCCAAAAGCTCCTTCAGGAATTCTTCCGTAAGTTCCTAAAAAAATTCTTTCGTAAGTTCCTCTAGGAATTAGTAAGGAATTTACTTCAGAAATTCTTCGGGATTCATCAGAAAGTTCCTCCAAGAATTCTTTCTGGAATTCCTAAAAAAATCCATCCAAATTCCTCCAGAAATTCCTCAGAAAATTTCTTCAATCTTTTCTTCTAAAGTTCCTTCAGGAACTCCTCATTCTGAAGCTCCTCAGGGAGTTTTTCCGGAAGCCCCTCAGGTAATTTAGGTAATTTCGAGCAGACACTGTCATTTACTGCGGGACTTCGAAATTCATTAAGAAATAAGTCGAGTCGAGTAAGTCGAGTCAAGTACGAGACACTGAAGACGGCCTTACTGTTGAGGTCGAAATACGTATCTGTCAAGATACATTTAAGTGGTGGAATTTCAATGGGATTGTACAAACTCGTCTTATGACAAGTGAAGACATTCCACTAAAAAGCTCAAAATAATTTTCTTAACAAAAAGAAATACTATCTCAAGAGGGTGGACTGGGGCACATAGCGGAGAAAGTTCACCAAAGCAGACCGTCAATGGCCCGGTGCTGATCATGACTACTGCTACGATAAGTGGAACCACGCCAGCTCAACACTCTATTATCGAGTAAATGCGTGGCCTCGGTTGAATGTTTTCACAGGTTTTGTAAGAAATTTTGTTTAAGTCACCATATCTGTTCTCTGCAGAATAATCTCCAATGGCAATTATGAGGCTCACAGCTCTGAATAGAACAGCAGAAGAGCACAGACACCTGCAATTTGTCACAGCAAGGTGGGCAGTGAACAGAGACGGCACAGGTAGTCCGCGACCGACATGTTGAAGGCACACGAGAGCCGGAGGCCCTGGCGACTGGTGAATAGGAGAAAAGCAAGGACGAAGAATTCTCCGGAAAAGTTTTCGAAGGTTAGGGACAAAGGAGAAGCTTTGTAGCTCAAAACGGATAAGGACCAGTTTGCGAACATCCTCAAGTCGATGCGTAGTGCAGATAAGCTTTCAACGTTGGGAGATGGTGTCCACTATTTTGGCAGGAGAGATGATCCTGGTGCTCTAAAAGGGTTCTCAATCGAACAACGTCGTGTATAAGGAGATGTACGACGTAAAGGTAAAGGACCTGCGCATATAGATTCCCCTCCAATGTAAACATCCTGGACGAGGTTAAGATTCCAGAGGACTTTATTACCGGCGCACAGAAGAGTAACTAGAACAAATTCGTGGCCAAAACCCAAAAAAATTGTTTCAACATTTATACATTCTTATATATTTTTTAGATACTTAAAAACATTCTGCATACTATGGCTTTTTCAGAAATGACCCAAAATGTTGTAAAAAAATATACATAATTATGGCTAAAAAATGAGGTATTGAATTGGATTTTGTCTACTTTATTTGTGGAGTATTTGGAAAATCTGATTTTTAGACAACATAAATGTTATCAACAAGCTATTATTAGTACACAATGAGTAGATTATAGATGTATGTCTCCATTTTGTTTATGTTTATAATCAAATTATAAATTTTATGTTTCAGGTGTTGACCACTTGAAAATTACTATTTTTTTCTATTTTTTTATGTTTTTCTTCAGAGGAAAAGTTAATCTATACGGCAAGATCCGGCAAAGATAAATCACTTGGGCGAAACTTCAAGATGTGGACTAAGCATTCCACGTGAAAACTCGTCCGCAAACGTCCGCAAATTAGATTCTGAGCTATTTGAATAGAATGCGATTTTTCATCATTTTAAAACAAAATTTTAACATTTGTTCATAAATTACCACATATAACGACAAAAATGTAAAAAGCATGCTATTTAGCATGCATTTTGTCAAGACACAAATAGAATAATGGGTCTCCCATGAGTTGCGTTGATATCTTTTTGAAAACCTTATATTGAAATCGCTTATCTATAAATTCTGCATTGTAGAGAAATCTGTTACTACCTAGATTTAGGATGAACCCGTTTTCATTGGAGTGATCATAATTTATGAACGGTGCCTTATTATGATAGTTTCGTCATGGCTAGCTATGATATCTTGTGGGCTTCGACTCGGACATGGTAATCGTTGTTGTTTCAAGCCATGGTATATAGAATGCAGGTGATTTATATTTTTTACTACAGGCTTCACCTTTTCAGACCCTAATTTTTAAAGTTAAGGTTTAAGTTAAGGAGAAAAGGGTGTTCAAGCAAAAAACAGTGTTTACTTTTGTGCATGCGAATTTATACAACCATTTTTCTTTTGGGATCTTGGGCATGGGTTAAAATAAGTTAGATGGTTTTTTCCTATGTAAATGTTAGAAAATCCATTTAAGCTTTAACTACGGGTTTCTTGCTACTTTGTGGAATATAGCCATATCAGAATCGTTTGCGTAGCGAAAGCAAGAGATTTTACATAAAACGCGAGGTTTTATTTGAAAAATATGTCTTTTGACATTTTATCTGGTTTTACACTGTTAGGTGGATAGATTTATCCAAAATGCATTTTCCTGCATAATTGGCAATTATTACTTCGTCCTAGGAATATCATGCCCAAATATCCGCCAAAAATAGTTTTGGCCAAGAATTGGCTTATTTACTCCTATGTGCGGCGTTAGGTCGCAGTGTGGCAATAATGTAGCTTCACCAAATACGGTGTTGGAAACTGGTAAGCCTAAAAGTGGGTTGGTCGATATGCCCTGAAAGCATGTACCAGGCACCGCACCGCTAGAAAAACCGATGCTGCAGGTGTTTTGAAGCTGATCACAAGTCCTAGGACTGCAGTTCGCCGGACAGAAGAGAACTATGCCTTAAAAGAGATCACTCCCAAGTAACCATTAGCACTATATTACGCCAAACTGCCTTATAGGGCTGATATACGGTTATTTAAAAACTTATAAGCATTGAAGTAGCACTATGGCTGATTTGGCGAAATATTCGGCTTATTGGTTACTTGGGCTGTTTAAGTACCCCAGCTGAATCTCAATCACCACTGCACTTAGAGATGTCGCAAATTAATCGATTACTTCCCAACGATTAATCGATTCAATAATCAACAAGAATCGAGAGTAATCGATTTGTTACTAATCGATTAATCAAGATTTTACGACATCCCTAACTGCACTGTGTAGCTGCTACTGCGGCAGTCGGTATCCGAGTGGCAATCAAAAGTTGTCATCATTGCTGACCCGTATCGTATCCTCGGTCGTCCTTTGGCCAAAAAAAGCTATTCCACAGAAAGAACCACTGTCGTAGCTAATTAGATCCGTAGCTGAATAGTATCACTGACATGGGTCGACATTTTTGGCCATATTACCCGTTCAGCAAATAACATTTACAACGGTAGACAAATGAACATTTCGGCCAAACGGCATTTTCGGTTACATGACCTATTCGACCAAACGACCTGTTAAGGCAAACTGCTTTTTCGGCAATATTACCAGTTCGGCCGTATGTCGCTTTTGGTTAAATGACATTTTCGATCAAACCGCATTTGACCTATTAACCATTTCGGCCTAACGTTCGATTTGCCGTTTAATTTGGCGGCCATATGATTCTTCCCCTTTTAAACAATTTCCCGTGGAATTTTCGAATATTTTTTAATGGACAATACAAATAATTTCCCGTAATTCCTGAAAATTTCCCTAAGAAATAAAAAAATCCCGCGCGAATTCCAAAGAATTTCTAAAATAAAATTATTTGTCATTGAACATTTTTTCCGATTTTACCTAGATATTCTCACTTTTGCCCTTCTTTCCCTTACTTACAGGAGTTTGTATTTTTGTTGGTGTGTGTAGTGCCCTTCATTTTGTTGTCGTGGCTTAATAATGGCGTCCACTTTTGCTATACGTGAAATCTTTAAATTTATTTTTTTTTGTTGTTTAAACATATTTTAGACTATGTTTTTCTATGAGAGCTTCGGAAATTAAAAAAAAATATCTTATCTGTCTAAAAGCGTGTAACATTTTCCCCTAAGACGCTTGAAAAATTATTATTATTGAATTATTAATTCGGAAATTTATTTCAAAAATTCTACAAGAATTTCTTAAAAATCTTCCCAGGAATTTCCAAAAAAAACTCCTGGAACTGCCCCGGTATACGTAATTCTTGGTGGAATTTTTGTGTATTTAAAGAAGTTCTTAAAAGATTTCTTAAAACAAGTACTGAAGGATTTCTTTAAAAACTTCTAAAGAAATTCGCAAAGGACTTTTCGGTTAAAATCACTATAGAAATTATAGAATAATTTGATGAAATTTTCCAATGGACTCTCTGGAGGAATTCCAAAAAAAAAATCTGGAAGAGTTGTTGGAAGAGAGAAAATAGAAAAGGAATTCCTGGTTTGAATCACTGGAGACAAGTTTGGATTTTCTGATGAGCTTCCAGAAGATATTCTCAAAGGAATTACTAAAATAACATCAATCATAGTTTCACGGAACACTTAAGAAATTCTGATAGGAAGTTTTCTAGGAGCAAAACAATTGATTCCTGCAAAACAATTGAGGCTGCGTCTCATTTCCTGATATAAATCAAAATTAACTTGAAAATGATAGTTTAAAAATAAAAAAATAACTGGTCATATAAATCTGTCGAAAACAATTTGATGTTTGTCAAAAATAATCTTGTTGTGTGGTGAGCAACGTTATTTGAAAATTTTTTAATTGTAATTTTGAATTTGTGTTCTCTTTGCGAAACCTGGAAATTTTGTATGGGATGTCACACATCAGGGAACCCCCTCCTCCCTCTAAACGTTACGTAATTTGAGGGTCCACTCTCTTTTCTCTTTTCAAATCATGCAGTAAAAAGGTAGAGTGCAATAAAATGGGGGGTCGGTTTCGGACCACTGCTTGCCGGTCGGTTTTGGACCACCCCGACTTTTTTCATAAAGTGACGCGCCGTTCAACAATACCACCTCGTGTGACCTAAGCAAAGTACGTGCAACATAGCTAAGACCATAAGCAATAAGGATAACTTATTGTTAAATAACCCAATACACGCTAAAAATATTTTACCGATATCTCCCGCAGCCAAAAAATCAATTCAAACACTATATGGCGTGGTCAAAACACAATATGGCTCGAAAACTCCGAAAAACGCAACTTTGGAAGATAGCTGCCTACGTCCAAATTAGTAGTGCTGTGGCAGTGTTCTACTGACTGAGATTGTTGCCAAAATCGGGAAGAAAATGTTGCCAAAAACGGGTGTTGCCAAAATCGGGATGGGACTTATACCAGTCACTGTGACTCATATGCTACTAAATCCTGTCACATTGCAGTTGCTGCAACAAAATCGACCTGAATTATGCTACTAGGGTAGAAACTCGCGATGGCTGCGGAACATTTTGTTTTGCCTAATATTTGAGCAATATGAGCATTGATATCAAAACTTTACAATATGTATCGTTCTTGAGTTATTTTTTTTTAAACCATCCATCATTAGGAAACAGGCAGGTTTGGCCAACTTCGTTTCACTTTATATTATTTTTCTTTTGACCATCCTCAGGACCGCAACTTTCTTTGAATTGTCTAAGACGAGTTTAGTACTTTCCATTTAATTCCGCTATGTTTTTTTATATTTACAGATACGTATTTCGACCTCAACTGTGAGGCCGTCTTCAGTGTCTCGTATACGTATACCTATCTGTAAGAATAACAAAACGTAGTGGATCTAAATGGAAAATACTAAACTCGTCTTAGACAGTTGAATACATTCCACTTAAAAGGATGTTTCTGATTTTTCTTTGGTGAATTCTTTCCACGTGAAGATAACTAATGACAACTTAAGGCTTACTGAACGCTTAGTTATTCCAATCAAACATCCCACGTTACTTGTCAATCGTAAATAAATTGTGAACCAAAGGTTCTTTCGACTTTATGTTCTGTCCATCATATGCCATTAGATCAAACGAAATTCAACAAAATGTCGTACTTATACCATTCTTCTTAGGGATGAAAGAGATCAATGCTAACACGAAATACTTTGCCAAACTTTAACCTTTTTTTTCTAATCTTGTTGTTAGGATGATTAATCCATACTTTGTGGTAGCTTCAACCTGATGACTTACCTATCGTCACGGGCGGCAAAAAATCAATTTCCCAAAGATGATGATGCACATTTTACGACAAAGCTATTTTTACAACGCACACTTACTTTCGACGTGGCATACACAACCGACTGAGTACAAAATGATGAACTCCGGCACACGATGAGTTTTTCATTTTAGGTAGACATCAATCTGATGCTGCTCGGGTAATTGCTCGTAATAGATGAGCGATCAATATTTTGTGAGTGTCTGAGCGATAAATAATGTGATTTCGTTTTATGTGAGTAATTTCAAAGCACCATCAATGCTGGAGTTAAGTGGCAACAAGCCATCATCATGAATAACGAATCAATTACTTCTTGAATTCAATTAGTTTTTATGTTTAGAAAACATAAATCAGAAGTTTGTTGGCTAGAGGCAACTTCAGAATCATTTAAAAATATATATTTGGATCCTCTTTTGCATTTGCTTTTCTGGTATTGCAGCAACTATTTTCTGTGCCTTCGATTTTGGTCTCCGATTATCTTTGCGCGAGATGGAGATGGTGAGCTCGATTCACGGTTCGGTCTAGGATGTTTTCCGATATGTATATCAAGCACAATACATACATGTGCATTCAATGGCAGGCTTGAAAAGTTGCTAGTCGAGTTTGAGTAGGAATGCAAAATCATTTAAGAAGAAGGAAATACTTTAATATTGGAATTATTTCCGAAGTTTTTGCTACGATTTGGTATGCTCATTCAATGGCATCCGTATGAATTGGTACAGTCTTTATATAGTGATTAACCAATAATTTTATTCTCCCTTAACCACACGTGCATTTCATTACTCTCATGGTTCTATGATAAGCACTGAACGACTCATTTTAACAGTTTTGTATTAACATTTCTTCTACCGGCGAACCAATGTTTCTATATCTCATCAAAACTCGTATTCACCCTTCCCTAGAAAGACATAAAATTTTGAGTTTGTTGGTTTGCTCAACTGTAAGGTTGTCTACGACGTTTGACATTAGGCACGACTGGTCGAGCAATTTTGAGAACTTTTGCCGTTGTGTTATCTACTGTAGGGGAAGTATGACCAAGCGCCCCTAAGCAAATTCTATAATGGTGATCCGAAACAATGTATTTTCGAAATGTTTATCAATAATCAAACATATCAGTCATTATATGGTCCAAGAATTTTCAAAAAAGCTAACAATATTACAAAAAACTATTTTATTCCAAAATAGTTTATTCCCTTTTGAAATGAATGAAGCTGGTCAATATGCGCCACCCAAAAATGATAATTAAAATATTCCAATCAGACCGCATCGTGCTTTCGTGTTATGCGGTTCTTTCTCTCTTTGCGGAAGGAAGTTTTTAATACTACCCGAAGCTATTTTAATTTCAACGGTGCTTCTTAGCGCTATTTGTACCCACTGATCCCGTTACGATCTTTGCAAGGACCCGTGCCTTCGTTTTACGTTGGACCCGTTTGCGGAAGTAAAATTCCGACAAGCGGTGGTAATCCTGCAGGGACACCGTTCTGGGAAAAAACCTCTTAGAAGGTCACGTCTCCACGCTCAGCAATGAGTATTAACAAAACAAGAGGAAGGAGTCTCTGAATTCTCCACTTCCTTCAAAGAAACAAGGTTTCAAGACCGTCCTGCCCAAGCGCGGAAAAAATAGAAGGAAGCTGGAGACTTCAGATATTCCTTCTAAATCTAATGTTGACATTGTTTCTTCTCCTATCGAACTGAGCAATCAGTTCGATTTGATTAATGATGAAATTGAGCAAATCGAATCTACCTTTAGCCCAGGTGAATCGATTCATGCGAAGAAACAAAGGATTCCGCCAATTGTGGTATCTGTTGCCGAGTTTTCTGGCTTTCGGAATGAAATCTTGAGTAACCTTCAGGGGATCAAGGTTTCATTTCAGATTGCTAGGAAGGGTGACTGCCGCGTTTTGCCGGGATCCTTTGACGATCGGGTAGCAAGCAATTAAGTAAATTCCAATTTTTCCAATGTACCTACGTATGCAAACATCGCTGCTGGTAGATAAAATTTCTCTTTTAAAAATGAGGTTTATACCCATGTCCCAACGGAAAATAACGGTCATGTTGCCGATTCAGGTAGCATGACTGCTTCCGATTTTGATTTTTTAACTGAACAATTGCATCACATGATTAATGCAATGTTCAAAGCAAATACCATTCCTGAAGCTGTTCAGGTTGGTATAAAGTACACACAAAAAATTGTTATCGGACTCCGTTTCAATGGATCCAAATAATTGTGTGAAAGTTCTAAATTGGAATGCCCGCTCTCTAAAGGGTAAGGAAGATGAATTATTCAACTTCCTTTCAGTTCATAATGTGCATATTGCCATTATAACTGAAACGTATTTAAAACCAGGACTCTCCATTAAAAATGATCCAAACTATTTTATCCACAGGAAGGATCGTCTTTACAACGCCTGTTGTGGGGTCGCCATTTTCATTAATAGACGTATCAAACATAAATTATTTTCTTCGTTTGAAACCAAAGTTTTGAAACCTTGGGAGTTTCTGTTGAAACAAATTTTGGACAATTTTCCTTCATTGCAGCCTACTTGCCTTTTCAATGCAATGGGCAGCAAAAGAATTTGTTGAAAGCTGATCTTCAAATTCTGACTCGCAACAAATCAAAATTCTTCGTAATTGGTGACTTCAATGCCAAACACCGTTTATGGAATAATGCTCAAAGCAATTCCAATGGTAAAATTTTATTTGAAGATTGTTCTGCGGGATATTATACTATTCAATATCCCAATGGACCAACTTGTTTTTCTTCCAGTCGAAATCCTTCTACAATTGATTTAGCTTTAACGGATTCAAGTCAGCTGTGTGGCCAATTGGTAACTCATGCTGACTTTGACTCTGATCACCTTCCTGTGACATTTGAAATCTCACAAGAAGCAATTTATAATCCAATCAGCTCTACTTTCAATTATCATAGGGCTGATTGAGATTTATATAAAACGTATATCGATAGGAATTTTAATGTTTATATTCCACTCGATAATAAAAGTGATATTGATCATGCTCTCGTATATTTGACATATTTAATTGTCGAAGTCCGAGGAATTGTAATTTAGAAATGTGAAGTTAAATTCAACTATATTATTATTGACGACGATCTTCAGCTACTGATCCGTCTTAAAATGTGAGAAGAAGGCAATACCAAAGAACTCGCGATCCCGCGTTGAAAGTTATTTGGCGAGATTTGCAAAATGAAATTAAAAAACGTTTCGCTATTCTGAGAAATACCAACTTTGAGAATAATGTCTCGAGTTTGGATCCCAGTTCGAAACCCTTTTGGAAATTAACAAAAATTCTTAAAAAACCTCAAAAGCCAATTCCAGCGCTTAAAGAGGGAAATAAAATTTTATTAACAAATGGCAAAAAGGCTCAAAAACTTGCTCAGCAGTTCGAGAGTGCCCATAATTTTAGTCTAGGTCTCACTAGTCCAAGTGAGGATCAGGTTACACGGAGCTTCGAAGACATTCTCAATCAAGTGAATGTTTTTGACCCTTCGTTGGGAACTAATTTGGATGAAGTGAGATCTATTACTAGAAAATTTAAAAATATGAAAGCCCCGGGTGATGATGGTATTTTCTACATACTTATCAAAAAACTCCCTGAGAGCTCTTTATCCTTTTTGGTTAATTTATTTAACAAATGTTTTCAATTGGCATACTTTCCAGATAAATGGAAAAACGCCAAAGTTGTTCCAATTTTGAAGCCGGACAAAAATCCAGCTGAGGCTTCTAGTTATCGCCCAATCAGTTTGCTTTCTTCAATAAGCAAACTGTTTGAAAAGATTATTTTAAATAGAATGATGGTTCATATTAATGACAATTCTATTTTTGCTGATGAGCAATTTGGTTTTCGCCATGGGCATTCAACCACTCATCAGTTATTAAGAGTTACGAACTTAATTCGGCTCAACAAATCTGAAGGATATTCGACTGGAGTTGCTCTTCTTGATATAGAGAAAGCATTTGACAGTGTTTGGCATGAAGGTTTGATTGTAAAATTGATGAATTTTAATTTTCCTCTGTACATCATTAAACTGATCCAAAATTATTTATCAGATCGCTCACTGCAGGTAAACTATCAGAATACTAAATCTGATAGATTACCTGTAAGGGCTGGTGTCCCCCAAGGCAGCATACTGGGGCCCATTTTGTATAACATTTTTACTTCTGACTTACCTGATTTACCACCAGGGTGTCAAAAATCTTTGTTTGCAGATGACACGGGCCTTTCAGCCAAAGGGCGAAGCTTTCGTGTTATTTGTAGTAGACTGCAAAAAAGTTTGGATTTTTCCCCACTACTTGCAAAAATGGAAAATTTCCCCGAATGCTTCCAAAACTCAGCTTATAATTTTCCCACATAAGCCGAGAGCTTCTTATTTGAAACATTCTAGCAGACATTAGTGTCACTATGAATGGGGTTCCAATTAATTGGTCTAGCGAAGCTAAATATTTAGGACTTCTGCTAGATCAAAAATTAACTTTTAAAAATCACATTGAAGGCCTTCAAGCCAAATGTAACAAATATATTAAGTGCCTATATCCACTTATAAACAGAAAATCAAAACTTTGTCTTAAGAACAAACTTTTGATTTACAAACAAATTTTTAGGCCTGCCATGTTGTATGCTGTGCCAATATGGGCTAGTTGCTGCAATACCAGACAGAAGGCACTCCAGAGGATTCAAAATAAAATTTTGAAAATGATTCTGAAGTTGCCTCCGTGGTATAGTACCAATGAACTTCATAGAATTTCTAATATTGAGACATTGCAACAAATGTCCAACAAAATAATTTCCAATTTTAGACAAAAATCGTTGCAATCTTCTATTGCAACGATTAACTCCTTATACCCTTAGTATAAAATAGGTTAAGTTTAGTTTAAGTTGAAAACATTGTAATTCCTACATGGTTCAATTCAACTAGAGGAAAAAATTCTAACTGCCAGAGGCAATTGAAATGTATTAATAATAACTAAAAGCGTAACATAGCAAATAAGGATGATAGTGTTAAGAAAACACGGAACACCTACTCTAGGAGATGAATGCATGTATTAGATAATTAGCAAATAAAATTAGTTAAAAAAAAATATATATATATATATATATATTCCAATATTTTTCGCTGAAATAGTCACACTCTTTTGTATAAGATTGGTGTCAGTCTCATAGTTCAAAGTAGTCAAAGTTTAAGACTGATTATAATTAGGAGAAAATGTGTTCTTCCCGGGCAGAAGCCATGAACAGAATAACAAAATATGATATGAGCTTCATTGATATAAGAGATAAAAAGACAAGCAACACTACCAAAATTTTGCATCGAAATATCATTTGAATATCAAGATTGAATATCAATATCAAGATATGCAAGAGCAAACCAATGGTACATGATATTGATCACTTCTTACAAACAGCATAACTAGATTTTCTCCAGATATTATCAGTCATGTCCATTTCTCATTTTGCTATCTAATCAAGATTTGATTTTATTGAGCTATTTTCGTCTGCTCGGGTTGTATCTAAAGAAAAAGCATTGTTGACGTAAACACCGAAATTGCATATGGGGAAGAGCCAAAAAAACATTTTTTTTTTAATTTAAATACAGAGTTTTTGGTCAAATTTTTTTGTGTAAGGGCTTGCAAATGTTTATTGGTTACAGCCGTTCAAGATTTTGAGACCAAATTTGGGTTAATAACCAAAAACGTAAAGGCGCATTTTACCCAGCGCATTTCATACATATTTCCCGCGTGGTGTATTATTATAATAAAATTAGATCTGTCGGCATCCCCTTCAATATTCTATGAAATACCATAAGTGCTTCAGCACTAACAAATAAAATTAATTCAAACTACTAGAAATTATATTAATTATAATTTCTCGAAATTGCTGGGTAACATAAATGATTTCGTAATCAGTAAACTTCTATGCATATACATATATTCTGTCACAGTTTCCTCCTACCACAAGTTCTGAGTAGCAATCCTATTCATGTAATAAATGTTCATGGTGGTTCAAATTCCACTCGAGAAAAACTATTTAGCAGTTCCAGTTCGTACCTAATGGTATGTTCGTGTGACATTTCGTTATCAATGATTTCTCAGCATGTGTTTCCGGTTTATTGCACACTTCTGAACCACGAACTAAACAGGGGAAAGGCGGAAAGAAAAAACATGTTTTCCATTTTGCCACCCGAAGGATATCTACGCGTAAGGCAAGCATCATAGAGGTAAACTCGCTCCGCAAACAGCTGCAGACATTCCGTTCGACGTTGTATCATCAGCGCCTAAGTGTGCAAATACAAGCATTGGTTTTTCCTGTCATATTCATGGCAATGAAAAAAAAACACTCCGCAGAGAATTGGCAGCACTTCGAGTTTTCTATCAAATGGAAATAAGAAATGTAGTGAAAAGTGATTGTCCTTCCAGATATAGGTCCTTATGAAACAAGAGTTTCGATTTCGCTTTGTTTCCTCCTCGCACGGATCTGCGAGTGAACAAACTCCCAGAAATAACGATGCCCCTAAATTGGATTTTTTCTGTTACTACTGCCTCGGAAGTTTGTCCCCTCGGAAGCGTTCGCTAGCTATGGTTTGTTAATCATAATAGTATAAAATTCAATTCGATTTAATCCGATTTCTTTTGAAAATGAGGCAATTTGTTTATACTACTGGAAGTTTGGATGATATAATGGAATTATTTAGAAATTGTAACCAAGTGGACCATCTGAGTCATAAAATTACCATAAATATTACTCATTTTTTACCTAACTTTGCTACCCTGGAGCTGTTTAAAATGCATTGTACTGTTTTAAAGCACTGCCAAAAAATACATCATTAAATGGAATTAAATCGTAAATATTTGGCGTAGGTACATTCTACTTCAGTAATGAAATGTGTGATGCAAAAAAATAGCGTGAATTTGTATTTACCAGGGCAGAAATGCTACCGGGTCATTTCTCATTAGTTGCATTTTTAGTACCAATATTTACATAATTGTTTAAAATGAATTACAAATCATTGAGATGCAGTTTCCGAAGGTGAAATTTATTAACCCTCAAACTGCTGAGAAGGAAGTAAAACGCTTATGTCGACGGGACAAGCGAGCGTGAACAGACTCTCTGGCCGACGAAGGAGAGAGAGCCGCCGCAACCGGGGACATTCGCCTCCTCTGCGATATCTCACGACGCTTAAGCGGGGCAAAGATTAATGCAATGATGCCTGTAAAAGACGCGGTCACTGACCGACCCAACTGACCACTTCGAGCACTTCGAACAACGTTTTCAATTGCCAGCCTGGCCACCACCTGCTTGGCATGATCTGCCTAGTCCTGCACGCGACGTATAACACGCGTCAATACCAAAGCTTCATCACTGCTAGAGATTTTAACAGCCATCCACAGCATGAAAATAAAGTGCGAGGGATCGATCGCATATCAGCCGAGATGTTCAAAGCTGACCCCATGACATCCGCTCAACTACTGCATCGATTATTTCGTAATATCGCAACTTTCCCGGTCAACTGGATGCAAGGTATCTTAGTGCAGGTGCCTAAAAAGGGTGACCAGACTGTATGCGATAACTGGCGAGGCATTATGTTGCTGTGTACCGTTCTCAACGTTCTGTGCAAAATTATCCTGGCCCGGATTCAGGAGAAGATCGATGCGACTCTCCGGCGGCAGCAAGCCGGATTCCGTGCCGGAAGATCCTGTGTGGACCATATTGTCACGCTCCGCATCATTCTGGAGCAGGTCAACGAATTCCAAGAGTCCCCTTACTTGGTATTCATTGACTACGAAAAAGCTTTCGACCGTCTCAATCACGAGAATATGTGGGGCGCCCTGAGACGCAAGGGGGTTCCTGAGAAAATCATCGGCCTCATCGAAGCACAGTACGAGGCCTTTTCGTGTAGAGTGCTGCACAATGGGGTCCTGTCCGACCCTATCCGGACCTATCCACTTCGGGATCGGAAGTGGGGCTGGGTCGGCCACACTCTACGTAGGGGCGGAAACGAAATCTGTAAACAAGCATTAGACTGGAACCCAGCGGGACATCGCAGCAGAGGCAGACCCAGAGGCTCATGGCGGCGAAGCCTCAATAAAGAAATAAAAGAAGTCGACCGAAATCTTACCTGGCAACAGGTTAAAGCGATAGCTGGGCAACGCTCAGGATGGAGATCTTTCAAGTTCGGAGACGAGTCAGCCTCGGGCTGAAAGTCTCCTCAATAAAGACATAAAAAAAATCAAGTCTGCCCTTTGCGCCACCGGAGGTGTACAGGATCCACAAGTAAGTAAGTAAGTCAAACTTCCGGGACGAATCTTGACAACCTAAAACTGCTCGTTTTCAGCCAATTTTCAACTAAAATGCTAGCGGTTTTAACTGTGACCAAGAAAAATAACGGTTCCAGGAGGTTGATGGAAAAAGTGCTGAGGATTTCCTCTCCTGAAGTCTGGTGTAAGCATTTTTTTTGAATTTTCGAAAGTTTGAATATTAGTATTTATTGGTCAATGTCAATGAATGACAACATAAGCCAAATAGGCATAAGAAAGAAAGCCGAAAGACCACCGAACAGGTTCCAGAAATCCGAAATATATGGTCCAAAAGGCCAGCATTTAACTACAAAATAAATCAGTCATCCGACACCTCAAACTTCTTAGAAATTCATAATCTATCTAGACATCGCCATAGTATTTGTGTATACTAAAACTGGCCATGCGATGTCCTCGGAACCAGTCCCGGAAACCCTAAATTCCTTGTTCAAACAGCCAGCATAGAACTACAGGCCAGTTCTAAACTCCAAAGAAACTATGACGTGTTATTGACTGATTATGAGATTCTGGGAAGTTTGGGTTGCCGGAAGACTGATTTATTTTGTAGTATTATGTTGGTCTTTTGTATCGGAAACACCTTGTCCTCCTCCTCTCCTCCTTTTGCGCTGAAATGTCCTCCTTTTTGTATATTTTGAGGAAACAAATAACAATGCCAGACATTAATTTCTGGAAAGTTTTATCTTGTTATTACAACAGAGATTCATTCGCATAGAAAACGTACGATTTTATAGATATACATTTGCGTTCATTTACGTTCAAATTTGGAACTTTTCCATGTAGTTTTCGATTAACATAAATGTAAATAATAAATATTAAATAAGTGTATTAAGTAGAAGATAGCAAAAGAATGATTTAAAATAATAGTTTGATAATTTCACGAAATTGTGAGTAGGCTATGAATAACATGATTCAAATGCTTCTCAAGATTTGCTGCAAGAAAGCATACATTGAATCATATTTCGATAGTAATGCATGGTACGTTTCCTCCAAAGTAGTCTAGAAAAATCTTAAAATTGACACGTGTCATAAGTCGAGTTTAGAACTATTCCACCGTAACGTGTTGGAATTAAATGGAATAGTGCTAAACTCGTCCCATAACAGGTGCAGATATTCCACTGAAAGAGTTTAATAATTTTCCCAAAAAATGATGCAATTTCTTAATAGTGAATAAAAGTTAAATGCCTATTTTCCAATCAACGTGGACTACATTTGGAAGCTCATTGTGTATATTTACATCATGTGGAATATTTGTTTTAAAAAAAATGTATTGGAGGAAACATGGGACTTAAACTTATGACCCCATTGCAAAAACAGGTGTAAAAATATATTCCATACTCAACAATATTCTAAAAAACCCAGATTAATCCACCTAGCGGTGATGATGCCTTTCTCGTGCGGTAAAAAAATAGTATTTCAGGCATTACTTCTGAGCCCATAGTCCGATCGGGCCAATTTTCAATAGGAAATAATGAGATAAGATTCTGCGTCGAATGCAACCTGTTGCGAGGAAATCGGTTCAGGGTAAGAGCATTAAAAGTGAGCTAGATTTTTTTCCGCACTTTTTTCTGAGAAAAAGTATTTTGGCCATAACTACCAAGCCCATTGTCCGATCCGTCCAATTTTCAATAGGAAACAATGGGGCAGGATACTGCGTCGAATGCAGCTTGTTGTGAGGGAATCCGTTTAGGGTAAGTGCATTAAAAGTGAGCTAGACTTTTTTACGCGCTTTTTTCTGAGAAAAATGTATTTTGGCCATAACTTCCAAGCCCATAGTCTGATCCGGCCAATTTTCAATAGAAAACAATGGGACAGGATACTGCGTCGAATGCAACGTTTTGATAGTAAATCGGTTGAGGGTAAGTGCAAAAAAAGTGAGCTTAACTTTTTGCTCTTTTGGTGCGCACATACACACACACATACACACACACACACACACACGCACACACACACAGACATCACCTCAATTCGTCGAGCTGAGTTGATTGGTATATAACACTATGGGTCTCCGGGCCTCCTATAAAAAGTTCATTTTTAGAGCGAACATATAGCCTTTACGTATACTTAGTATACGAGAAAGGCAAAAATAATTGTAATCTTTCTTAGATTCATCATTCTACAATCATCTGAAAATAACACCCCCATAGCTTCAAAATTGACATAGCTACGAATCGCCATACGTAGTTGTATTCAGCCTGAAAACATTTACGAATTTTCACAAAAAAAAAATGAAAGCCTCGGGATCATGGTGTAAGGCGTCTAGGTGCATTCGCATGCCATGAACTTGTTGGTGTTCAAATAATAATCTCCGATAGTCTACTAGGTATCTGATCAATGTAATATACAATCAGTTGTCTATTGCTCAATTTTGCGATTGCACAGAATTTTCGCAAGAAAAACTAAAATATGATTATTTTCGAATGACCTAAAATAATCATATTTTAGTTTTTCTTGCTAAAATTCTGTGCAATGCATTTATGTACCATTATTCAGATAGGTTGAAGCTTGTTTTATAAGATCTCACTGTAAAGATGGTGAGTTCGACTCGACGTCCCGAAAAATCAGTCAATTTAATATCAAATTCGGGTTTGATTTTTTTTAAATGTCCTCCTTTTTCAACCAAATGTCCTTCTTTTTGGCACGATTTGAAGGAATTGTCCTCCTTTGGAAAAATTTCATATGGTCACCCTAACCAAGGTGGCCTAAAGGGCACTGCACGGACTGCTTTGTCTCTTTCTCGCTGCAAAGAAATTAGAAAACAACAAGGCCAGTAAACGTCAAAATTTATGAGGAACGAAAGAGAAAAAGATGTTTCCGTGCAGTGCCCTATAGAACAATTCACTCAAATGGTCGATCGGCTGACATCAGATCTGGTGGGTCGCGAGCCAGTAGTTTGGTCCTGTTGTCGAAAGCTGGCGAACCACCAGGGGACACCTCAGCGTACACACCAATCTGTCTAATAGACACTGTAGGAGACTACTGGAGAAGTTAATCCTGAACAGGCTGTCGCCGTATGTGGAGGAGGTGGTAGGATCACTTGATCTCCCTATTTTCTTGAAAACCAAAAGTCGGTGTATTCCACTTAATTCACATAAATAATCCTTTAGTCGAATATTTAAATTTGAGTTACATTTGAATCTGATTGCCTAGAATTTAATTTTCTGAGAGCGATTTTATTGTTTCAGCCTTGTCGATCCTTTTATTTTCATGCATGAAAAAGTTTAATATAAGTTCATATACCCAACTGAACTAAAACAAATTTTTACAGCACATTGATTTTTCTTTGTAAATTTGAATAATCATGCCGAAACTACACAAACTTCCTCGGTTTAGTGTTAAAAAGTGAACATGATTCACAATTCAATATGGACACACTTAATCCCAGGTAGTTTAGAGACACTTGATCCCGGGATCAAATCTCCTCTAAACGAACTCACCGAATGGTGTTTATCGGTGTAAACATAAACAAAACAAAAAGGGGCAGCAGGGACTATGTCCAAGGGCTTGACGACCCCTCCCCATGGCCACTGCGAGTTAGGGGGCCTGCCTAGGATGTGGTGGGGTTTGACAGTGATCTCTGTTAAACCTCCACAAAAAGCTGCATGTGTCCATAAGCAGGCCCTATCAAACCCAGTCAACACATGAACGTATACGGTGTCGTGTAGGATGCTGAAGTGCAGGCGATAGAGGTACTTTTCCACACAACATGTATGTATATCGTCTCCAATTTAGCATCTTGTATTGCACCATGTGCGATTTTATGTAGATTGGAAAGCGACCGTGTGCCGCTCAAAGCGCACAAGCCCAACTCGATTGCCAACCGGCACATCAATATTAATACCAGTGAGATCCTGATTACGGTATACTGGTCAAGGGAAGTGACACACACACGCGCGCGACAAACGGCATGTAAAATGAACGTAAATTAACATTCTTACACAGTACGAACAAAACCTGTAAATTTCCGTTCAAGTAGATGTAACAAATCTGCTCCGTGTTAAACAACAGAAAATTATAGGTTGTTTTAAATTTACGCGTGCTGGAATTTTACAGTTCTTATTTTCATTTGAAAACAAAAAAAGGAGCAGAGCATGGGAATCGAACATTGGTCTGCAGAGTGAGAGCCGAACTTACTATCGTCTCGGATATTTACGCTTCTTGATATCGAGTTGATCGAGGTGTAACAGGTTAATCGTTTTGGTGATTCGTTAATTTTTCATTAGGCTAAACGATAGCTTAAATTTACATGACACGGAAACTCCATCGAGACGGAATCATTTGAGACTCAGTATGATGAATGCATCAGAGATTTCTCGCTGGAAGAAGCAAAAAACAAAGAGTTGCAGCGATGAAATGCAGCGTTATAAAGGCTGCTTTATTTTCATATGCGGAGATATCCGTTTAGGTTGATTCTTATATGAGTAAAATAGATGCCATCTGCAGTTTGCATGAAATGCAGTAAAGTTTGTTTTGATTTGTTTTGACAGCCACGTGCTCGCTCACCAAGGTTTCCGGTAGAGTCATGTAAAATTAAGATATATTCAATTGAAATTTCAATGGTTTTATCATTTACATCACAGAAACTTAAAATTATGATTATGATTTTACTGTGTAATTAACGTCAACTAGAGATAAAATAAGGGTTGCTGAATAACATTAGCTTTCCGATTACTATCAATTATTTTCCATTTTAATTCCGTTTCTTTTTTACTTTTCTTACGTTAATGAAATGATAACGCGGGCGCCTAATCCGAAATTCAAATGAACAATTGCTCACTTTGAGCGATTGATTGTTTATTCTCGCGAAGAATGAACAATTGAACAAATTAGGGAAATGTCAATACTGCTGTGTAGAAGTTTCATAGGTCACATCACTTTCCATGGTGAATCCCGATCTATGTTACTGATTACCCCACCCAACTAACACTACTTCCTTCCCGTGGTAAATGTGGAGATGCAGAGGTATTCTCGGTCTCTAGTAGCAACAATTACCACACACTCACATTCCCTCCCTTTCCCAACTGACTGTAAGGACTTGGCCGGCGCCGTTATTGATCAACATTTGCGAGCTGCTGAAACGTGCACTTCGAGAATAGTTGGTAAATCCCAACCACTATTCACTTGGATCGTAGTGCAATTTGCACCAGTTCTGATCAATCACGGAGTAGCAACCATTGATATGTACAGTCAGTCTAAGCTAAGCTAAGCTAAGCTAAGTAAACATAAACAAAACAAAAGTAGCAAATAACAGTTGTGTCAACTAGTCCGTCGTGGAAAGTAATAATTTAAACTTAAGGTCACTCCTGATGGAATCCAAGTTTCAAAGTGCTCGCGTTTTCGGGGGCACACCACTTGATACGGAAGCAACGCACAACTGTCATTTTTATTTTTTCACGCAGCAAAACTAAATCAACAAAAATGACAGTTGTGCGTTGCTTCCGTATCGAGTGGTGTGCCCCCGAAAACGTGAGCACTTTGAAACTTGAATTTGTCAGAGTGAGGATTTGTAAGTTACGTAGTCTTTATGATTAAAACAAGATTTAAATTTGTCCAAATATAAATCTTGTTTTAATACTTAACGAATGCGTCATTTTAAGTTAAAATAACAATAAACAGTCGATCATTCGAAAGTACATCATACAATGAAAGTAATAATTGTTTCGCTGATTTTCGTTTTTTCTAGTAAGTATAATTAAGCTAAACCATATATAATATTACTATTTAAGGGTTTTTCTATTTTTATTTGTTGAAGCTAGTTCTAAATGCCTCGTGTTCACATTCCAAAAACAAATACAGTTCGGCGCATAGCGGTTAATCCAGATCATTTGAAGGAAGTTGTTTGAAGCATAATTCGTTCGGCGTTCGGCGAACAGCGATCTTGATTAATGATGAAATGTATGATAAATCAAGGAACTTAATACTGATTTTTTAAAATTCCTCTGTAATTTTTTATATTTTTTTGCATAGTTAAGTTAAATCATTTTAAATAAATATGCACAGCTGAGTTGTATCGCAAAAAAGAAATGCTTTATTATTTTGCTAACTGGTTAAATGGAATTCGGATTTGAAATAATATTAAAAAAAACTCGTTTCAAATTCTGGGGCCTCTTTGTTCATCAAAATTAAATTTTACTTATTTTTATTGATAACATAATGCTTTCGATAATTTTTTAAGGTGCTAGACATGTTTCTCTATCAGATTAACCAAAAGTTCATGTAAAACAATGTTTTTTTCGATAAAAAATTTTGAATTTAAAAAGTGGGGATCATGTGTGTCCAGTTTCCCCTATCGGTAGGCCTGTACAAGATTCTGGGAAGCAACTTCCAGAATCGAGTATTGATCTACGAGACAGAGAAAGGGTTTTGCTAGTGGTCCATTACTGAGTCCATTACTGTGAATCCTGGGTCCATTACTGTGGTTGAGGAATGGTTGCGCAGTAGCTACAGGTGGCGCATGTCGTGAACAACTGGAGAACGGCGCAGGAGGCGTCAGTTAGGAGCGAATGAAGGTGTGCTGTGATCCACTTCCGGAGACTATCCGAGTAGTTTGCGATTAAGGCGGGAGACGAATGACTCAACGGTTGAGTAGGAAGCTGAATGGCTCAAGGGCATGGGAAATCGGGTCATCGGTGTAGGCTAGGACCACCGCTAGGGACTAGTTGACTAGATCGTGCCGTGCGAATGCACCTTCTTCGGGACGCCGGATTACCTTTGAACTGTGAGATAAATCGATCACCAGCAATAAAGAACAGAATTTTCCTTAAATCGATTGCAGAATGCAGACTCAGTTACCATCCCCGATTCAAATTTTCCGCGCTTCGTATCAGTGCATTTCTTTTTATCGGGTTTATAGCTAATGTAATAATATAGATCAGCAGTTCACAACCTTTTTCTTGAGAGGTACCTCTTATTCATTGAGGTACCCTTTTTTTTTTCGCTGTAAATGAAAATAATCATAATTCATAAGTATAAAAACGAACCTGAAAATTGAAAACACATCAAGAGTTGTTTGAAACTTTCGCTGTTACGCGAAGCTTTCCAATTCAAATTAAGCCATTACACACCTTGAGGACTTTTGGAAGCTTCTGAGTGTGTGTGTGTGTGTGTGCTTCATCCTCTATCCCTCAACCATCTGGGGGCGTTGGTTAAGTAATACTACGAATAATTTGATCAAATCTCATGCTCCGTAATGGTGCCCTTTTTGTTATGAGGAGTAGCACTATCAAAAGGATTCACTTCTGAAGAAAGATCTCTTCAGAAAGTGTAGGGAATGGGATGCACTAGTTCTTCATAACAGGTACTGCAAAACTTCACAAGGACGCCCTTATTTGTAGTAACTACTCAGGGAGTAGAAGGTCGAGAAGAGCCACCGTTGCACACTGAAGCTTGAACCGGATATCTGGGACTCCCACAATATCCGTGGCAATAGCAGCAAACGATGCCGTACGTATTTAGTTTTTATATATGGGGCATCATCAATAAAATACAACATAATATAATTGGAACATGCTCACCAAATTAATTCGTTCATTCTTGAGTCCATCATAAATTGACTCCGAAATTCATCAGGGCGCGGCAGCTACGGCAAATGATATGAAATGTCCAATGATCAGCAGCGGATATCCAGTAGGCATTCTGAGGTTTTGGCCCAGATACGTAGTTTTTTTGCAGGACTTCAAGCGTTGCAAACGGTTCCCTCCTCTCGGTTAAACAATTTGGTTCTGCTTCGGATGTTCGACGTCCGCAATCCTTCATGCTTCATCCATCCCCTCCTACGATGACGGTCATTTAGAAAAACGTAGCTCCCCCAGTTCCTGATTTATTCAATGGGCGCCCGGGAGGCTTGATCTTGGTACGCAGCGGTTTTCAGCGTCAACTAAATTTTGGCTTTTACACGATTTACCGGTTTGCCAATGGAAAAACTTGCTGTCACGAAAAACACGTCTATCAGCGGGAAATCAGGACTTTTGGAAGCTTCTGAGCCTCCTAAAGTGAGTCGAGTCCCTTGAAAGTAAATCTGTGGGCTGCTTGGAAGGAGGCTTCCGAGCCTCTTGAAAGGAGAATGCCAAGCCTTTTGAGAGGACAAGCTTCTTGAAAGGAAGCTTACGAGCTGCTTGGAAGTTGGCTCCCGAGTCTTTTAAAGGGCATTTCGAAGGCTCTCGAAAGGAAGCCTACGAGCTGCTTGGAAGGAGGCTTCCGAGCCTCTTGAAAGGAGGCTTCCTTTTGAGCCTTTTGATAGGAGGTTTCCAAGCCTCTTGACAGGAGGCTTTTCGGCATTTTGAAAGAAAGCTTCCGAGCCTCTTGAAAGAAGGCTACTGAGTCTTTTAAAAGAAGGTTTTCGAACCTCTCGAAAGGAAGCTTCGGAGCCCTTTCGAGCCTCTACCCAGACTCTTGAAATGAGGCTTCTGAGCATCTTGAAAGAAGTCTTCCGATCATCTTGAAAGAAGACTTCTGAGTCTTCTGAAAGAAGGCTTTTGAGCTTCTCGAAAGGAAGCTTCGAAGCCCTTTCGAAAGGAAACTTTGGAGCCCTTCGGAAGAAAGCTTATGAGCTGCTTGGAAGGAGGCTTCCAGGCCTCGTGCGATGAAGCTATTTAGCTTTTCGGGAAAATCCGGCATGCCTCTCAAATGGAGGCCTTCGTGTTTTTTATGTTTTAGAAACACTCTACGTTTTGTCCTACAGCCCTCATATACTGTGCTGGTTATAGTAGCAGGATTTAACATGTTTTGATTTACTGATCGCCGTGCATATTATGTACAATACAAAGTTTTGGAGTCAAAAATTTACACAATCATCAAAACTGTATCAATGCGCGTATTTTGGCATTGAAATACATCCGCCATTACGCAGTTGTGTTCGGGGTACCCCCTGGGGCCAGCGAATGTATCCTCAGGGGTAGATGTACCCTATGTTGAGAACCGCTAATATAGATAATGTATCATTAGTTTTGGTAAATTTTTTGAACGTACCTAGACAAAATATTGAATCGAAATCCCAAAAATTGATTCGAAATATTACTAAATTGAAGGATCAAATATTGAAACTCATAAAATTGTATCACCATCGGCTATTTCTAAGCAAGAGGCAAACGTGTACACTCTTGACAAGCAAGACAAAACTTCTATTTCCAAGCTAACTTAAACTTCCCGTAAAATAACCGACCAGTAGGTATATGAATTAAGCTTTACCAGTATCGTGCCACAATGTGACAAAAACGGACAAAATTCAAATTAAAATGATACAGTGGTGTTCGGGATTATACCACCAGATACCGATTTTTATACAGAATGGCTAGCTAATACGTTAAAGCACGCATGCTAATACGTTAAAGCACGTTACAATTACTAGTGAGTTTAGAATAATGAAAATAACTACTTGTGAACGATTTGAATTAAAAAAAATGGATGATTATAGTGAATTGTTTCCAACCTGATCAGACTAATCGCGCCATTTTATTGGATCAACAATAAACAACATATGAATTATTTGTATGATACTTTCAGTGTTAACGCTAAAAAAATCCTGAAAATTCATGCTTAGCTATAATTGAAGAATATTTGAGAGCCCCACAAGCTATGTTCTCATATGCCACACTATGCATTCTGTCGAAACAAGGAGAGCACTTCTAGCATATGAAGATAAACCGTGACAGAAACTTCATTTCGTTTGGCAGGCGTTTGCCTTCTCGAACAGGAGAAGCATTGGTTTGTGGTTCCAATTTGTCTGTAGTTTGAAGTGCAATTAGTAATGAAAACACGGACGGTTTCGCAAGGAAGACAATATTGGCATAGTGCTGGCGAATGTCATTAGTAAAAGATCATGCAAATTCCGTAATAGGGATTTGTGAGATGAAACAACGAACTGCACTGAGTGTTGTTTCTAAGTTTGGATTGTCGAGAAGGCTTTCATTTGGAAGTTTGCTATAATTGGCACGAATTATGAAAATATTACGACAAACACGGATTCACTAACGAGAATCGGCTGCCGCATCAATGGAAATTATTGATAGAAAAGACATTTGGAGGCCTTCGATGCTTTGATTATATATCTAATTGGACAAACACGTGCATTCTATTGAATTAAGAACAATAAAGTAGAAAACCTAACAAATTTCCACTGTTTCACATCACGAAACAAAAATCAATTTGATTTTTTTATTCTAATTTGCCAATTATATTTTTCTTTGATAATCTTCTCACAAATTATGTTGATGTGGCGGCTTCGACCCGAGATTCCAATTAATTAAAACTTTTTTGTTTCGTAACAGGCGACAAAAAAACGGCACAACGTTCCTTTTAAAATACTTGAGATATAACTTTCCCCTTCGTCGCCTAACAAACGAAAAGGAAACAGCAACAACAACATAGCAATTTGGGGCCCTGTCGTCATCGGTTGAGAATCCGGAGTTTAAAACCCGAGTTTTAATTACTTCAACTTTCTTCATTATCTAAATTATTGGTTCGAAGATTAAAGGGACTTGAAAGCTTAAGATTTGCAGGTAGTTCCTCCACTTGATAGTAACAAATTTAAACATTTCTATTTCTCGATGTTTGGATGTCTGTGAATGCATCGAATAGTCACGCACATTTAACAATGATAAATTTATTTTACTCATGATGTAATTCATGTTATGATACCTATCTCCAGTTGAACAGAGCTTCACATTAACGACATATTCAACAAACTTCTGTAACAAGTGCTGTAGAATGGAGGCAAACCATGCATTGATGTGAGAAATGACAGCAATCAATCACTGAGCTCCTTGCTAAAGCACCACTCGTTGAACAGGTTTGTCACTCAAGTCATAAATCTGAATGGAGTCTATTATTCACTTGCATTGCTGACACTGAACCGATTCAATTCCAAATTATGCTGTGTGAGATTCTGTGAACGATTATGCATTTACGTGAGCTGGTTTTCTGATGTACCTTTCTGTGCTGCAACTTGTGTAAATTGATCCTCTCTCAGGAATCCATTATATACAGCCAGTGAATCAAACCTTGGGCACCCGACGAGTACCAGATTCCTCGGAAGGGTCCTGATACCGGAACTTGCTGTCTGAAAGTTCAATCTGTCGGCATGTGATCCCATTTGCATAAACGGGAATTGTTCTCTTTTCATTGAGCGAGCAAAACGTGAATATGTGTCTCTATTCACAACTACTCTGAAGGTATTTGACATGCTGTTCGATATGGATGGCTGGAATTTTACGTGACTGGAAATTGGAAAGGATGCATTCCATCCTGACAATGACCAGTGGCAAAGGGTAATAGTGTTTGAGTTTTGAATATTTTCGTGGAATGGACATTTACATATGAAGACGTAGGTATTTTAATAATAAAGCTCATATTCACAAACAATGTGCAAATTTCTGCTTTTAGAGAAGAATAATAACATTTAAAAAAAACTTGTTTCTAATGTGACAAATTATTCGTGGCTTTAGTTTCTTGCAAAGAATACAACTTCTCCTATCATTATTTATAACTACTATTTGAAGAAAATTATTAAACTATTTTATTTGAATGCCGCCATTTGTCATAAGTTTAGTAGTTTTTTATTTATCATCAGACTAAGGCCGGAGTGGCCTGTGCTGCACATAAAAGACTTCTCCATTCAGCTCGGTTCATGGCTGCACTTCGCCAACCACGCAGTCTGCGGAGGGTCCGCAAGTCGTCCTCCACCTGATCGATCCACCTTGCCCGCTGTGCACCTCGCCTTCTTGTTCCCGCCGGATCGTTGTCGAGAACCATTTTCACCGGATTACTGTCCGACATTCTGGCTACGTGCCCGGCCCACCGCAGTCTTCCGATTTTCGCGGTGTGAACGATGGATGGTTCTCCCAACAGCTGATGCAACTCGTGGTTCATTCGCCTCCTCTACGTACTGTCCGCCATCTGCACCCCACCATAGATGGTACGCAACACTTTCCTTTCGAAAACTCCCAGTGCGCGTTGGTCCTCCACGAGCATCGTCCAGGTCTCGTGTCCGTAGAGAACTACCGGTCTTATAAGCGTTTTGTAGATAGTCAGTTTGGTACGGCGGCGAACTCTATTCGATCGGAGCGTCTTGCGGAGTCCAAAGTACGTACGATTTCCAGCCACTATGCGTCTCCGAATTTCTCTGCTGGTATCGTTATCGGCGGTCACCAGTGAGCCCAAGTACACGAATTCTTCAACCACCTCGATTTCGTCACCACTGATAGAAACTCGTGGTGGGTGGCTCACATTGACCTCTCTTGAGCCTCTTCCTATCATGTACTTCGTCTTCGACGTGTTGATGACTAGTCCAATCCGTTTAGCTTCGCTTTTCAGTCTGATGTAGGCTTCCTCCATCCTCTCAAAGTTACGTGCCATGATATCAATGTCGTCGGCGAAACCAAATAACTGGACGGACTTCGTGAAAATCGTACCACTCGTGTCAATCCCTGCCCTTCGTATTACTCCCACCAAAGCGATGTTGAATAGCAGACACGAAAGACCATCACCTTGCCGTAACCCTCTACGGGTTTCGAAGGGACTCGAGAATGCCCCTGAAACTCGAACTACGCACATCACCCGATCCATCGTCGCCTTGATCAACCGTATCAGTTTATCCGGAAATCCGTTTTCGTGCATTAGCTGCCATAGCTGGTCCCGATCGATTGTATCATATGCGGCTTTGAAGTCGATAAATAGATGATGTGTGGGCACGTTGTATTCGCGGCATTTCTGCAATACCTGACGTATGGCGAACACCTGGTCTGTGGTAGAGCGTTCACCCATAAATCCCGCCTGGTACTGCCCACGAACTCTCTTGCAATTGGTGTTAGTCGACGGCATAAAATTTGGGAGAGTACCTTGTAGGCGGCGTTCAGCAATGTGATTGCGCGGTAGTTGCTACAATCCAGCTTATCGCCCTTTTGTAGATGGGACACGACACCTTCCATCCAGTCCTGCGGCAGAACCTCATCCTCCCAAACCTTGGTAATCACCCAGTGCAGCGCTCTAGCCAGTGCTTCACCACCGTGTTTAAACAGCTCTCCTGGTAGTTGGTCAACTCCAGGGGCTTTGTTGTTCAGCCGGCCGATCTCCTCCTGGATTTCCTGGAGATTCGGAGCCGGAAGTCGCATGTCCTGCGCGCGTGCTCCTAGGTTCATTACCATACCGCCACCGTTGTCTGCCATATCGCCATTCAGGTGCTCTTCGTAGTGCTGCCGCCACCTTTGGATCACCTCACGCTCGTTCGTAAGAAGATTCCCGTTTATGTCCTTACACATATCGGGCTGTGGCACGTGGCCCTTACGTGAACGGTTCAACTTCTCATAGAACTTTCGTGCGTTATTAGCGCGGTACAGTTCCTCCGTCTCTTCACGGTCTCGATCTTCCTGCTGGCGCCTTTTCCTCCGGAAAATCGAGTTTTGTCTGTTCCGCGCCCGTTTGTATCGTGCCTCGTTCGCCGTCGTGCGGTGTTGCAGCAATCTCGCCCATGCTGCATTCTTCTCCTCAACTAACTGCTCACATTCGCCGTCATACCAGTCGTTTCTCTGATCCGCAGCCACCGTGCCTAGTGCAGCGGTTGCGGTGCTTCCAATGGCGGATCGAATATCTCTCCAGCCATCTTCAAGAGATGCTGCGCCTAGCTGCTCTTCCGTTGGGAGTGCCACTTCCAGCTGCTGCGCGTAGTCTTGGGCTAGTCTACCGTCTTGTAGCCGCCCAATGTTAAGCCGCGGCGGACGACTCCGACGCGTGTTGATCACCGTCGAGAGTTTTGAGCGCAGACATACTGCGACGAGGTATGGTCGGATTCAATATTCGCACTGCGGTAAGTGCGTACGTTCGTGATGTCGGAGAAGAATTTACCGTCGATTAGAACGTGGTCGATTTGGTTTTCCGTTACTTGATTAGGTGATTTCCATGTGGCCTTGTGGATATTCTTGCGGGGAAAGAAAGTGCTTCGGACTACCATTCCGCGGGAGGCTGCAAAGTTTATGCATCGTTGGCCGTTGTCGTTCGATACGGTATGCAGACTATCCGGTCCGATGACCGGTCTATACATTTCCTCTCTTCCTACCTGAGCGTTCATGTCACCGATGACGATTTTGACGTCCCGCAGTGGGCATCCATCGTATGTCTGCTCCAGCTGCGCATAGAACGCTTCTTTCTCGTCGTCGGATCTCCCTTCGTGTGGGCAGTGCACGTTGATGATGCTATAGTTGAAGAAATGGCCTTTTATCCTCAGCTTGCACATCCTTGTGTTGATTGGCTGCCACCCAATCACTCGTTGGCGCATCTTTCCCAGCACTATGAAGCCGGTTCCCAGTTCGTTGGTGGTGCCACAGCTTTGGTAGAAGGTAGCTGCTCGATGCCCGCTTTTCCACACTTTCTGTCCTGTCCAGCAGATTTCCTGCAGCGCTACGACATCGAAGTTGCGGGGATGTAATTCATCGTAGATTATCCTGTTGCAACCTGCGAAGCCTAGCGACTTGCAGTTCCATGTTCCAAGCTTCCAATCGTGATCCTTTATTCGTCGCCTAGGTCGTTGCCAATTGTATCGAGTCGTATTATCTTCTATGTCGTTCGTAATAGTTGTTTTTAAAGGCGGCTTATTGGGCCTGCGCAAACCTCCTGTCTCGTCGGAGGGCCGTCGTGTCAGGGCTGTTTAGCGTCCCACCTAACACCAGAACTTGGGCTTGTGCGCTTTGAGCGGCACACGGTCGCTTTGGCGGAGCCTACTTGCGGATACATGCAGCTTTTTATAGAGGTTTAACAGGGCCCACTGTCAAACCCCACCACATCCTAGGCAGGCGCCACAACTCGCAGATGGCCTGGGGAGGGATCGTCATAGTTGGACATAGTTCCTGCTGCCCCCCCATGTGATAAGTTTATTAGTATCCCATTTAATTTCCCTACGTTATAATCTTTATAGATACATATTTCGACCTCAACTGGAAGGCCGTTTTGATTACAAAATCATGTACAAACCCGGAAAATCAAACGTAGTTGCAGATGCCTTGAGTCGCATCCAAACCAATTCTTTAACTCCAAGCCAACACTCCGCCGAAGATGACGACTCATGACGAAGCTCCTTTGAATAGCTTTCGCTCGGAAATAATTATCGAAAGTACAGAAACCAATCCCGAAACAAAAGTAACAAACCCATTTCCCGGATATCGTAGAATTTTAATCAGAAGAACCAAATTTGACGAACAGATTCTGACGGCTATCTTAAAAGAATTTTGTGATCCAACGAAAACCAATGGTTTACATACTTCTGAAGAAATTCTAGGACAAATCCAGGAGGTGTTTAAATTGTTTTAGTAAACCTGGTCTTTTAAAAATTCGATTTACTCAAATCATATTGCGAGATGTTACAGATTTGGAGGAGCGAAAAAAAATTATTCGTGATACTCACAATCGAGCTCACTGCGGTATCCAAGAAAATAGACATCAGATTTTGCGTGAATTTTATTTCCCGAAAATCATGCAACATCTGAAGAAGGATATACGCGTTTGCGATACCTGTAACACTTCTAAATATGACCGTCGTCCACTTATAATTCCGTTCCAGGAAACCCCTATACCCAACTATCCTTACCAAATCCTTCACCTGGACATTATCCAAATAGAGTCCAATTACTATTTATCTAGCATTTATAAATTTAGTAAGTATGGACGAATGATCCCTATAAAATCCCGACACGGTACCCATATAGGTCAGGCAATACGAGATACTGTAACCTCCTTTATAACATGCAGTTTATGTTACAGATAAAATGATCAAGCACAAACACAAACGAATTTTCAAAAAAGCTTTTGTTCAGAAGAGTAATGATGTCACTTTTAGGAATGAAGAAAATTCAAAATTGCACAAATCTAATGTCAAAAACATCAATCTATTTCCAGAATCCCGGCAGTCCTAGGAAGCCTGAGGATACAGAATCTATATTAAGAGCACATTGCAATAGCGCAACTTTACAATTGTAAAATAGTAACAGGTCAATAGAAGGTTATAAGTCAAATAAACACCACTACACTTGAAAGGGCAGTAGAAGACATCAAGAATAAAATACTTCCACAAACCCACGACGATCCCGAAACAATCGACCTACTAAAATGGAAATTAGACGAATTGGAACAAGGGAGCGGGCCATTTGGCATAACGCCATTTGGCATAAGGTCATTTGGCATAACGGACATTTGGCATAAGGTCATTTGGCATAACGGACATTTGGCATAATTGTGACCAGCGCCAAAAGTAAGGGTCTTTTGGCTTAACGGACACTTAGCATAGCGGACACTTAGCATAACTTTTCTTTGCGTTCGCTGAATGGTGACTAAGTGGTGCGGGAAACACCCCGGAATAGTAAATATAACACCCGTCGATAACAATATTCAAAAGACAATATCCTCTTGTAGAAAGAATGCATTTGCAATGCAATGCAAATGTAGGCGCATGCCCGGATTAGAGCGATGGTGGATGTAATCCCTTCTTTAGAAGTAGGCATGTGGCCGGATTATGGCAATGGAGGATATGATACCTTCTTTAAAAGTAGGCGTCCCGAGCAGCACAAGTTAGACAAAACTGGTTGCAGCAACTTGATTGTGAAATCTGGTCACATATAAGTTGCAGTAACTTTTGTGAAAGATGTGTGCTGCCAGGGGTGTGGCCGTATTATGGCAATGAAGGATGTGATCCCTTCTTTAAAAGTAGGTGCTTGCCCGGATCAAGGTCATGGTGAATGCGATCCCTCTTTAAAAGAAGGCGCTTGCATAGATTGTAGCCGCTTGCCTGGATTATGACAATGATGGATGTGATTCCTTCTTTAAAAGAAGGCGCTTGCCCGGATTGAGACAATGGTGGATGTGATGCCTTCTTTAAAAGTAGGCGCATGCTCGGATTAAGGCCATGGTGGATTCGATCCCTTATTTAAAAGTAAACGCTTGCATGGACTATGGCAATGGAGGATGTGATCCCTTCTTTAAAAGAAGGCGCTTGCCCGGATTGAGGCAAAGGTAGATGTGATCCCTTCTTTAAAAGAAGGCGCTTGCCCGGATTGAGGCAAATTGTGGATGTGATTCCTTCTTTATAAGTAGGCGCTTACCGGCAATAAATCAATGGTAGATGTGATTCCATCCCGAGTAGCACAATTATTATTTATTACATCAACAGACTTGATACAGCCCCAATGATGGTTTAAAATATATATATATATAAATACAATATCACATCACTACATTAAAAACATTGTCATTGTCATTCAGATTGATTTGGTTGGAGTAACTCATATGTGACTTGATTGGTTTAAGTAACTCGTCTACAACAAGTGTATTGCTTGTCTTTTTAAAGCTAGGCGCTTGCCCGGATTAAGGCAATTGTGGATTTGATCCGGTCTTAAGGCGCATATTTTCCGCTGACGCCAGGGGTCAGCGCACCGCGGAATAGACCTATGACTTGACGACAACGACAGCTGACGAGACATATAGTATGTAAGCATTTATTGTAATATAGAAAATCAATTGAATAGAACAGTTTAAGTTTGAACTCCATCGGGAGTGGTCGCGTCTTTTTTAAAAAACGTACCGAATAACCCCCGGTGTAAGTTCAATGTTTACAAAAATCTTTAAATTTTGTCCAGAAAAACAAATTGAAACTAGTATTTTTTATTATTCAAAGAATCAGCACGAGCAATAGTTTTTAAAATAGCGAATCGTAATAACAATATAGATGGTCCGCACCACTTTAGTTTCAAATATTTCACTCCAAGTGGAGGAGCATCGACGATGCATTTTATGCGACAGATGTGTTTTGCGGTGTCTAATGTGAACAGGTACAAAAAACAAATCTCACAAATATTGTATAAAATCTTGGAATATAAATTTCTGTATGATTTTAATACAAGAAATGTAAAATTTTCATGCAGATACAACATTGTATGATTTCAATACAATGGTTGTATTAAAATCTTCCGAAATTGTATAGCATAGAATAGCATATTTACGGTTTTAATATTTCCTTTTTTTTTTAATATATAAATTTATAAGACCGTGGTTGTGAATATTTAGGCTTGGTTTTAGTTTTAGGTTTTTCTGGTTCGAAGTCTCAGAACCAACTGATCATTGATTTTATTTTCTTCTTTCAGGTAAGCGTACATTGAATGAACATCACAGGATTGCGCACGATGATTGACAGCGATAGACGATCGCTGGATTTCGATATGCAGGGTTATTTATTTATCATCAGACTAAGGCCGGAGTGGGCTAAGTAAGGCTAAGCGATATGCAGGGTGCGGCACGTATATTACAACGGTGTTCTTCGTAGATTGGACACTAGAGATACTCATGTTTTTCTTTTGAAATCCTTATTCACATTGCTATCAGAAATCCAGGTGGTTGTGGTACTTGATTTCAATCTAGGATAAAAATCACAAAAGCATGAGGATTACTACTCCTGGCTACGATTATCTTAACCGTAACTTGGGAGGCGAAGGAAGAGCAATTAGCATCACATTTAAATTTTTACTCGAAGTGACATTATTATTTATTATTTATTCAGACTAAGGCCGAAGTGGCCTGTGCGGTATATAAGAGTCTCCTCCATTCGGCTCGGTCCATGGCTACACGTCGCCAACCACGCAGTCTACGGAGGGTCCGCAAGTCATCTTCCACCTGATCGATCCACCTTGCCCGCTGCGCACCTCGCCTTCTTGTGCCCGTCGGATCGTTGTCGAGAACCATTTTCACCGGGTTACTGTCCGACATTCTGGCTACGTGCCCGGCCCATCGCAGTCGTCCAATTTTCGCGGTGTGAACGATGGATGGTTCTCCCAACAGCTGATGCAATTCGTGGTTCATTCGCCTCCTCCACGTACCGTCCGCCATCTGCACCCCACCATAGATGGTACGCAGCACTTTCCTTTCGAAAACTCCAAGTGCGCGTTGGTCCTCCACGAGCATCGTCCAGGTCTCGTGTCCGTAGAGGACTACCGGTCTAATGAGCGTTTTGTAGATTGTCAGTTTGGTACGGCGGCGAACTCTATTCGATCGGAGCGTCTTGCGGAGTCCAAAGTACGTACGATTTCCAGCCACTATGCGTCTCCGAATTTCTCTGCTGGTGTCATTTTCGGCAGTCACCAGTGAGCCCAAGTACACAAATTCTTCTACCACCTCGATTTCGTCACCACCGATGCAAACTCGCGGTGGGTGGCTCACATTGTCTTCTCTTGAACCTCTCCCTATCATGTACTTCGTCTTCGACGTGTTGATGACTAGTCCGATCCGCTTAGCTTCCCTCTTCAGTCTGATGTAAGCTTCCTCCATCTTCTCAAAGTTACGTGCCATAATATCTATGTCGTCGGTTAAACCAAATAGCTGGACGGACTTATTGAAAATTGTACCACTCGTGTTAATCCCTGCTCTTCGTATTACCCCTTCCAAAGCGATGTTGAATAGCAAACACGAAAGACTATCACCTTGCCGTAACCCTCTGCGAGTTTCGAAGGGACTCGAGAATGCCCCTGAAACTCGAACTACGCACATCACCCGATCCAAGTGACATTACCTTTTCCCAATGAAATAAGTAAGTTATTTAGGGCTGAAATTCTCGTAAATAAAGGCATAAAAAAGTACGTTACCTATTAAGGATCAATCAGACTAGAAATCACTATTGACGGAAAATTTATTTTCATGTGATTAAAACGATCGATATGTTTACTAGGACTTTTTCCGGTGCAAACTATCTTAAGCTCAAATGACGTAAGAAGCTCTTGTTTACAAACGCAGTTGCACTAAAATTAACTTGTCATACAGCTTGCTATTTATGCAATAATATACCTTCCTACCTGGATACCTGTTTGGCTACAGCGCACATTGGAACAACTCAGAAAAAAGACGGTCAAAACCTCATTGTGGCGTTTAATACAGATTTAGAACCATGATTTTTTCATAGAATGTGTTCAAAAAGCTGCCCGACAAAATCTAGAGCGTGAAATCCACTATTATGTTTTAATGCGATACCCGAGTAAAAAAAATTTTTTCAAAAATTTTTTTTTGTTCGGGTTTTTGACAATGTTTTAGAATATTGTGTTTTGAGAAATTTTGCTAAAGATACTGTATGTTTTCTTCCTAATTTTAAAGGTTGAATCGTTGTTTTTCGATACTGTTGTCTAAAACTCATATAAAAATCGATTTTCAATATTTTTAAAATAAATATACAACATATTAACACGTTTTAAATGGCACTAATATACGATCGTTTTCAGATAATATGGTCTTTCTGATTGGAATTTCAGTCAAAAGAACGGTTTTATTGAAAAAAATAGGCTAATTTCTTGATTAAATATCAGCCTTATAGGCACATTTTTGCAACTAGATTTCCGTTATTCTAAAAGCTGATTTTGTGTAAAAGAAGCCAGTGGCTAAAGCTCAGTTGGGTCTGATGAGGCTCACTGATTTTTGTTCCAATTTTTATAGTGTAGTTTTCAATAAATCTTTCTCTTTCTCATCATATACTCATTTCATCGGCCTTATTGTGGATCTATTTATTATTTCTATAAGTAGGGTGAGCGTACCCTTTGCTTATAATTCAGTGCCTAATTTAAAAACATTGTTTTCTAACAAAATCGATTGGTTTTAGAAGTAAATTTGACTTAATAAGTGTATCTTTATGAGAGCTAAAACATCACTAGAACTTCTAAAATATTTTAAATAAATGCTCGAATATGGAGATATGGCCAAAACTCGGTACTGTACCCTTATTGGTTAAGATACTTGCACCTTACAGTTAATCGACAATGCGGAAACAACTGCCTAATAATCAATTAAAAGCAAATCAAATTGAAACAAGAAAATTAGTATACTTATATTTTACTTACTTATCATGTTTGAGCGCATATTTCTATCTTCCATATCTTAAGGGAAGGGAATGCTTTTTTGTGAGCAGGAGCTGTAGCATTTTAGTACAAACTGGATACAGATGAAACAAAACCTTTTTTTTTTTCAAAACTAACACTTTCAAAAATTGGAACAAAACCAATGAGCCTCATCAGACCCAACTGAGCTTTAGCCACTGGCTTCTTTTATACAAAATCAGCTTTTAGAATAACGGAAATCTAGCTGCCAAAATGTGCCTATAAGGCTGATATTTAGTCAAGAAATTAGCCTATTTTATCAATAAAACCGTTCTATTTGACTGAAATTCCAATCAGAAAGACCATATTATCTGAAAACGATCGTATATTAGTTCCATTTTTCATTTTGTTATATAAAACGTGTTGATATGTTGTATATTTATTTTAAAAATATTGAAAATCGATTTTTATATGAGTTTTAGACAGCAGTATCGAAAAACAACGATTCAACCTTTAAAATTAGGAAGAAAACATACAGTATCTTTAGCAAAATTTCTCAAAATACAATATTCTAAAACATTGTCAAAAATTCGAACAAAATAAAATTTTTGATGAAATTTTTTTTTGCTCGGGTATCGCATTAAAACATAATAGTGGATTTCACGCTCTAGATTTTGTCGGGCAGCTTTTTGAACACATTCTATAAAAAAATCATGGTTCTAAATCTGTATTAAACGCCACAATGAGGTTTTGACCGTCTTTTTTCTGAGTTGTTCCAATGTGCAGCGTCGATACACCTAAGCCTGGCGTATAATATATAAATAATATTGGCGCTATAATATATAAATAAATATAAATTATTTGATGTGCACCATATGCTATTTTTGAGCAATTCAAAAGTGATTGCAATCGCGCATTCTACTGGGATTTCTTGTTGTGTAGGATCTATCTATCTGCAACACAGCGGATATTTTGAACTGGATGCATTTATCATAAAAGTTGGTCACAGTCAGTGACAGTCTGTGGGTTAGTTTTGTACTGAACATATAAACATGGAATGAACATAGCATTGCATTCATTGATACGATTATTTCAATCCATGAGAAAACCAAAACCAACATACTTCCCAAAACCTTCCACCCAACCGAAGTCGTCGATAATATCCAAAAGTTCTTCTTAACATACGCCCAAACATTACCTCTGGATCACCACATTTCTGCCATTTTCCGCCTCGTACCGGCTTGGTGTCAATTAAAAGTTTGGTAATTCAATATGTTCCTGTTCGTTCCATTGTTAGCGGATAATGTTTCCTGCGCTATTTGCGATCCTTTTTGCTTGAAATTGAGGGTTTACATCGGAACCACATGGCACAGAATAGTAACCAAAATTTCAAAATAAAATATATACATGGAAGTAACTTTGAGGCCTTGAAGCGTTCTTGGATTGCTCATGCAGGTTTGTTCGCGTTGTTGCCCACTCCATGTGAAACGAAATTAAGCAGCGCCCGTGCTCGACTACAGAGAAAGATTATGAAATGGGTCTAACTATATACGTATGTAATATGTTTGGCGTTGGATGCTAGATTACTGGGAACCTCATAAGTTTCATGAAGTATTTTACTACGGATTTATCCCATTTATTTGAATGCAATATTGGTCTTTTAATATTTTCCATAGATTATTGAGATTCGAATGTGGAATATGAGGGGAAGATTACCAGAAAATTAAATCATACCCTGTAAAATTCAGTTATAGGACCAGCATAGCATTACAAATATATTTAGAAAAAACAACTTAAATCACCGAGTGGTGATACTGCCTTTCACGCATTTAGCCAAGACACCAACCTTATATGGTGCTTTTATAGTTAGATTCCATTTTCTTTATAACTTTTAAACGCAATAGTCGATCATTATCAAATTCAATAGTGATCTACAAGGCTTTGTTCCCCGTCGAATGCACCTTGTTGCGAGAAGATCGATTAAGAAATACCATATGAAAAAGTTGCTAATGTTTTTCGATTTTCGTGTGCACACACATACACACATACACACGGACAGACAGACATTTGTTCAGCTCGACGAGCTGAGTCGATTGGTATATAACATCATAGGTCTCCGAGACTTCTATAAAAAGTTCGATTTTGGAGTGAAATGATTTGTGGTACAAAAAGGCAAAAAGATAGAATCATCCAGCTAGCGTTGGTGGTGTATGAGTAAAACACATAAGAGTGAAATCAGTAGTGATTCACTGCCCATGATCGCATATTTGTAACATTTGTATTTTGGTTGATTTTGTAAATCGTTTGTCAATCCTCCCCATAAACTCATTCATGTCCAGCTTAGCACACATAAGCAAGATAGTAAGCATATTTTACTGTTGTGGCATTAGATGCTGTAAATTGAGCGTGATTCATTCGTGGTTCAAATCTGCAGAAAATAAAACTGAATCTAGAACAGCTGCTGGGAAAAATAATGTTTCAGATTCATTATCAAACTGATAGCCCCGTACGATTTGAATCACTGCTGATTTTACTCTCAGAGAGGTCAATTTACCACTTTGGGGGGATAGCTTTTACTATTTCCATAAATTTATGTCTATTTGCGGTTCTTTGAATGCATTGCAGTAGTCTTAATTTTTATTTTGATATTATTACATAAATAGCAAGCTTTATTACAAGTTATTTTTAGACCAGTGTTGGTAAAATTATTTACAAATCCCACTCATTGAACCCTCCCGCGCGAGCGAACTTTAAAAATTGAAAGGAATACATCACGCTTATCATAGCGGATAAGAGTATAAAGTGGAGGCCATATACGTACATTTTGCATACAGTCAAATGGAAGAATGCGCCTATATCGCATCCACCTTATTCGCTAACATATGCGATTTTGTGTTGGCTGGGTTCCTTCTCTAGAGCCGAATACCGTTGTAGTACCGCTCGTACTTGGCTGCTCTGGTCCCTGCCCGCTTTATCGCGGCCTTTGCTTCTCTACGCTCCTCGATTTTCCGCCAGGTTGCATCCGTAATCCAATCCTTCAGATGATAATAGTTAAATCTAAGAACTTATCAAATTCAAATTTGTTCGTTTTAACTCATTCTCATTACAGAGCACATCAATAAGCATATGTACGCCTATTCGTGTATCATTTTGGCATCACATATTGAAGATTATATCTGGTATAAATGGCACGCATTGTGAGCTTCAAACGTGCAGCACAAAGTCCCTAAATGCTTAAGTGATATCGTTTTCTCCTTTACATTTACAGAGCATCCATCGAAGTTGTCTCATTTTAGTGCCATTCGTATGTTAACCCTTCCAGGACGTTTTTTTCCACTCGGATCTAATGTACAGCTATTTATTTTTCTGGATCCCGTCAAAGCAAGTATAAAAATAACAAAATAGGCATTATATATTTTTTCGGATATCCTAAGTCGTCTAAACTGTTCTGGAGTACGTATCTTCGAATGGGAAAGGGTCATTTGGTCAAAACCTAATCGGCCGAAAGCCATTTGGCCGAATGCCACTAGGCCGAAAGTTGTTTGGCCGAGCAGACCATTAGGCCGAAAATCATTTGGCCGAAAGGGTCCTTTGGCCGAAAAGGTCATTTGGCCGAAATGGTTATTTGGCCGAAAGGGTCGTTTGGCCGAATAGGTCATTTGGCCAATATGATCATTTGGCCGAAAGGATGGTTTGGCCGAAAGGATCGTTTGGCCGAAAGGATCGTTTGACCGAAAGGGTCGTTTGGCCGAAAGGGTCATTTGGCCGAAAGGGACGTTTGGTCGAATGGGTCATTTGACCGAAAGGGTCATTTTGCCGAAAGGGTCATTTGGCCGAAAGGGTCGTTTGGCCGAATGGGTTCAATGGGCCCAATGAAGTTCAGAACAAGCGATCTACCCGATCATCCAAGTCTTGAATGATGTATTCGTGCAACACTTCATATTCCAGCAAGTTCATAGAGCTGATAGGTTTTCACTCAATACTTGTACAAGCTACAGTAGGTGTCAGGCCATTTGGCCGAGTGCCGTTTGGCCGAATGCAATTTGGCTGACTGCCGTTTAGTCGAATGGGTCGTTTGGCCGAATGCCGTTTGGCCGAATAGTTAAAAAAATTGACTTCGTTTACGAATGGTATTTCTTCCTACTTCCTTATTCCTTCTTTCTTACTCTTTCTTCCTTTTTTCTTCCTCCTTATTCCTTCTTCCTTTTTCCTTCTTTTTTCTTTCTTCTTCCTTCTTTCTTCTTCCTTTTTCCTTCTTCTTTCTTCCTTCTTCCTTCTTACTTCCTCCTTCTTCCTTCTTCCTTCTTTCTTCTTCCTTCTTCCTTCTTGCTTCACACTACTAACTTCTCACTTCATAAGGCAACGTATTTCAACTATTCGGCCAAACGGCATTCGGCCAAATGGCGTTCGGCCAAATTGCCCTTTCGGCCAAATGGCATTCGGCCAAATGACCCTAAACCCTACAGTAGACCCTCTTTTAGTCCATGTTCTATAATTTAATATCGACTCATAGAAACAAAGTATGTGTATACTACAAATGATTTCACGTTTACTCTGATAATCCTTTCGAACATTTTTCCAAGAAACTTCTGTTCCACATCTTGATGTATCCTTGTTCAAAGGTTTTATTAGCAACTCAACGGATTGACTGTTATACACACACTTTCTGGTTTTTCAAAACATCCTGGACCTCAGTCTATTCGATCAATTCAGTCATTTTGCATATCGTAGATATCTTGATCATAACTCAAACTGATGTAAACTGATTATGAGGACAATGCAAAGGCCATGTTTTGGATAAGCTTGAACATCAAGCATTCATGAATATTGATCAGAGTTGTTGAGTTGATTGAGTGTTCAGAGTAATCAAATAACGTTTCATAGAATTTAAATATTTTATATTTATTTTAATGATCTCTCATTTGAATGAATCTTCCCAAGGTTTGGAATATCTGGGTCTTCAGGGTAAAGACAAACTTGACCTCCGATATGTTTCTTATAAAGCAAACATCCTGATGAACAATTTGCTATATATAGTGGGGGCCTAGCTCTCTGTATGAGTATATGATAGTAATCATCCTTTCCTTGTGAGAATCATGAGAATTAAGAACCCTGACTGCTTCCTTGACATGATCTGAAGTTATTGTAATTAGCAAGCTACCGTTGATGATAAAAAATATGAATTTGAAATTACATTCAGGTCACTATGGTGATCAATAAAACTAAAAATTACATTCAGGTCAACATGATTTCGCCTCCGTAATGCTTCACGGCAAATGAGCCTCCCAAATAAACGATAGATTGAAGGAATTCAAATCACCCACGGCGATATGAATGTGGAATGTAAAAGAAGTTTGCATTAGAAAATTATTCGACTCTTTCAGTGTCTTAACCTGTCATAAGACGAGTTTATTTCTATTCGTTTAATTTCACCACGTTGTAATTTTTTAAGATATGTACAGTCGCCTCTCCACATCTCGATATTGAAGGGACCATCGAGATAGGGAGAGATCGAGGAATGGAAGGAAAATTGAAATGGGTACTAGATCCAAAAAAGCTCGTTGCTATGAAAAACGACAACAAAACAAATGTCATTTCCTGTTGTTGATGTGTTTGTTATTGTCCAAAGATGGTCTAGTAGCCTAAAAATTTGAACATATCGACATAAGGAGAGTGAATCCTGAACAAAATATGATCAGAACACATCGAGATAGAGAGATATCGAGATAGGGAGGTTATCGAGATGTAGAAAGCTCATATTTATGTAGATTGAAGGGACTGAGGAAACCATCGACATAGGGAGAGATATCGAGATATAGAACATCGAGATGTAGAGAGTCGACTGTATTTCAAATTCAACTGTAAATCCGTTTTCAGTGTATCGTACTTGACTCGACCCTTCAGTATTTCGTACTTGAATCGACTCGACACGACAAGTCGATGACCTTATCAACGTGGTGGAATTACATGGAATAGAACTAAACTCGTCTTATGACAAGTGAAGTTTACATGTTTTTGCCAGGGCTTGGATGAATGAAGCAATGAAGATGAGGACCGATGCTTCAGCACCAGATATACTCCCGAGGAAGGTAGCTTCATGAGAGAACAGTTTCAAAGTGCTTAGTGAAGAATGCTTCCTCGCTCCATATGGCACTGCTGTACGAAACAGTTGGAGAGTGAAATCAAGCACCTGCTTGTGCAGAGAATATTTAACTCTCTTGCCTCACTTCTACTGAGTTGCGCATTTCTGTTGGAATGAATGTGTAAAAGAGAGGGGTATAATGCAAGCTCTCTCTTTCCCGCTAATGAGGTTTTGTATTTACACAACACTCACTCGCATATGAAACACTGCCGATGAACGAAGGAAGCATCCTCATTTCACGCTTCCCTTCTGAACGATGCCTCTTCGGCAGTACCCGGCTTGTGAAGATGCCACGTTCAAAACTCCCCTCTTTCAATGTATAAAACGATTTTTTTGTATTTGCCTCTTCCATTGTTCGTGCAGTAAGCAGCACGGCATCGAGGCAACATCAATCGGTGCACCGAAATCAAAACCTCACTGTGGGCTAAAAACGAAGCATTCGTTCGTTTTTGAACGAATTTTCCAAGCCCTGGTTTTTGCCTTTTGCGTATTCTAAGTATACGTAAAGGCTATAGGAGTACTCCAAAATCGAACTTTTGATAGAATGTTATATACCAATCGACTCAGCTCGAAGAATTGAGGTGATGTCTGTATGTGTGTATGTAAATATGTATGTGTGTGTACAAAAAAATGTGAGACACACTTTTTTGCACTTAGCCTTATCCGATTTACTTGCAACACGTTGCCTTCGATGAGGAATATTTCCTAATTTTTTGCTATTGAAGATTGGGCCAATCGGCCATTGCGTTCCGGAGTTTTGATTTTTTCCCCATTTTTCCCAAAGGTCCCCCCTTGATTTTTTTTTCAAAATCGAAATATTTTTTTCAAATACTGCTGCAATGCATTCAAATGAACGCAAATAAATGTGAATTGATGGAAATAACTGAATCTATCTCCCTAAAGTGCAAGTTTTACCTTGCCAAACGAAAGGGTAATGCCCCAGGAAAATTCAAATATGTATATGCAGGCAAGATTGCCCACAAATTGATGGTATGTCAAAGCATCTGCAGTTGTGGAAAGAAAACTAAAGTTTTCATCACTGGAGCGACCATAAATGGGCAAATATACAAGGAGTGTCTTCAGAAGCGATTTTTGTCATCAATTCAATCACACGACTATCCGGTGTTGCTTTGGCCTGACTTAACAAGCTGTCATTACAAACGGGATGTAATGGAATGGTATGAACCGAATGATAATGACGTTATTGAAAAAACTATCAACCCACTAAAATGCCCAAATTTTCGTCCCAACGAAAAAACGAACAGTGGGTAATGTCTGTGACATAACCGCTAAGTGGACGTAGGACTTGACTTGACCATGCCTTTAAGATACATAATATGTCCAAATTTCTCACATCAACTATTTTGGATAAATAATCGGCGTTGCATACCATTCCTTGGCAAAATCTTCTCATCAAACCGACACAGAAATCAAATCTACCTGTCCGGTCACGAAATATTAGCCTCGACAGTGGCAACCTTCCCACTGAAGGACTGCCTGAAATAAACCACAAGTTGGCTCAGCAGGGGATGTAGACTGTATCTCAGCCCTTCCACTGAAGGGCCTTCTAATCCGTGCGATAGCGACTGAAGGAGAACATTATTTTTAACTCTTAGAGCCTTGAAAAAGGCTGTTTGCTTCGGCTAAGTGCAAAAAGTAAGAAAACGATCTTTTCAAATAACCGCGAATTTCTAGTGATGGTATAAAAAAGACTGAATGCTCTGCGATGATGATGGTTTGTTTTTGAGGGATATTAACTCAGGCGGTCATTCATCCCTACAAATGCTCTGCGAGCGAATGCACTTTTCTTTTATACCTTAATTTTGAATCTACTCTGCCAATTGGTGGGCCAATCAGCTAGTGTCTTGTATCCCGCTTCTTTGTCAGCCAAAGCGTCATCATCATCAACGCGTTCGAGAAGGACTTCTTCTTTTTTACGCTTGTTGCTCGCTGCTGGCGTCTATTTCTTAACGGGACTTTTCGCTTGATACAGGCCAATAAGCCGGGCAAGCGAGCTTAGAATTGCAATTCAGGTGGGAAGTGTTCTTTTCTGAGACAACATTGTTAGTAGTAGAAGGAAGGAAACACCCGGACATGGGATTTCGGGTGATAAGATTTAGAATTCATAACATGGGACGATCATTCAGTCACGTTCGCTTTGAGTGCGGTCAGTATCAAACAATGTTTTTCTACATATTTTTTTATCAATGCCAAAAAATCCAACATTTGATGAAAAATCGATTGATAGTTTATTAATGTTTGAGCTGTTATCGGTGGTTTTTTATCCAAATAAGTTTATGTGAAAGATTTGAACATCTTATGAATCTTTGAAAGCATGGTCAAGTGAAGTCCTTCGTCCACTTCGCGGTTAAGTCTGAAAAATTATCCACTGTTAGTTTTAACGCTATTTATGAAAATCACGCATAAAATTTTATCTCTAGAATATTGGATTTGACACCCAAGTACAATTTCAGGGTTGTTACGACTACGCGGATTTCGCGATTTTCGCGGATTTTGCTGTTTTCGTGAATTCGGCGCGGATTTACATAACGATTTTAGGACTTGTGCGGATTTAGTTTTAGGAGTATTTAAACAAATGAAATTCTATATCTAAGGACATTTATTTGAAAATTAGTTTTATGTCTATCTAGATGGGCTTTAATCTCGTTAGCAAATGTTTTCGAGAACAAAATTAACGTTTGTAGTTATTTACTAACATCAATTTTCGGATATTAACAAACCCTGTTTGAATTCCATGGTTACACTCTTGAGCATTGATTAAACAAATGTTATGAGGAGAGGGGCGCCACTTGTTGTCATTTTTAAACCATTTTGAAGCATGGCGCATTCAAAACATGTCTGTTGAAGGACATGAACACCCGTCTTTTAAGTGGTTCCTTAGAAATTGTTTTTAATGTTGATTTTGAAAAAAAAATTGTTGAAAATTTTTGAAAATGTTTTCCCGGAAGAGTTTTTGCAGAGATTCCCGATAAACTCCCGCAAGAATTCACGTTGCGATTTCCTTCGAAGTTTATTTAGCTATGATCACAAGAATTTCTGTGAAAAATCCTGAAAATTTAACAACAGATTTTTCGGAAGTTTTTCAGCAGGAAGTCACCAACCAATTTCTGTTAGAATTTCCCAAGCGATTTTTGTAGGAATTAATTAGGGGTGTCCACATACAGTTTCCGAAAATTTCCTGCATGTTGTTTTTGAGGAATTCACAAAAATTTATGAAAAAATGAAATTCCGCTTTAATTTCCGGGGAACTTTTTGCAAGAATGGAGAAATTTCCACAGATGTTCTCGGAGAAACACCCTCAGACGATTTTGGAGCGACTTCTTCAGAAATTCCAAGAAGGACCATCTAGATGAGTTGTTATATCAACTGCTTTTTCCTTAATCCTATTTTCAATTTTGTACAAACATGTGTAACGTTGAAGTTGAAACATATACTTCAAATCAGTAATATTATAAAAACGTACTCGAAAAAAGACGTTCACTAAATTGTTGTAATGTTCAGCGTAATATTTAACATTGATATTTAACGTGTATTTGCTTAAAATTTAGTTTTGGGTCGCGCGGATTTGGCGCAGAATGGATTTTCATGTCGCGCGGAAATGGCGTGGATTTGATTTTAGTCGGCGCGGATTTGGCGTGGAAAATATTTCAGGATCTCCGTAACAACCCTACAATTTCTATCCCGAAGGGAATTGAAAGCTTTGATCTCTATCATTGGCTCTCTGAAGAACCGTTTGTTTTTTTGGACATATATGTATACATGCTGCATCATGTGGCTTTTCTTCAGCCTGTCTCGGCTCATCACCGATGCCGGCCGGTCTCGGCTCGACTCTGCTGCTGCTGCCGGCATCTGCTCAGCATTGCTGCTTTGTCGGGTCTGTAGTGTGGACTGCTGCTGTACTGGCTAGGTTTCGGCTGATGATGGTGGCTTCGATGACTTCATTCCCTGCTAAAAGGTGTGAGTGCTGTTCAATCGATGATGCGGTTGCTTCGCTTGTCCCGGTCAGAATGAAAGGAAAAAATCGCGTTGCGCTATTTTATGGCTTCTCGGCAGACCCAGCGGCTGCTCATTCGCTGGTGTCTGCACCAATCAGAACGTGGACATGGAATGATGCAAGAATTGTGCGGTACCCATATTTATAGGTTCCCTTGATCTCAATGTTTTCATTGAAAACAGTTTCATGCATATTGAAACAAGTTTTTCGGGTCTTATCAAGCATGGACATGAAAGGCATACTTGAAATCTGTCGATTGAGGGGCTTACCGCAGAAATTCGTCCACTGAGACAAACGCTATTAACGTTTAAAATCTTTCAACACAGCGTAACGCGGTCGATTTGAATATTTTGAAATGACACCCGGTATAGTAAAGAGAGACGTAAGTCCGACGTCAATATTAGGCAATTATCATAGCGAAACTTGAGAAATAGTGCAAAACAATCAGAAAACCATCTTATATGGAGAAGCGATGTTAAAAAATGACAGATTAAGTTGACCGTTCTACCACGTTCTACTGTGCAAAAAATAACGAGTGGTATTGAGAGAAAAGGCCGAGATTTCATCCGAAATGCCAATGATTAATTTTTCGATATTTTTTCCTTCAAAGTTTATTAAATTCCCTGTATAATAAAACTTGACCCACCTTTTTATGAACTTTTTCGGCAAAGATATGTCTAATTTCGTGCGGCCAAATTCTAAGTGGATCAAGCTTTAGGTGGATTATTCTGGGTTTCTCATTGTCATAAACATAAATATATATAATAAAAACAAATATTTATAAAAATTAATTACTCGTGATCATACAGCCATACAGGAATACTGTATATAATTTATTTTCTCTTACAAGAGTTACTTTTTGAAATAACACAGTCCTCATCACATTGTTTCATATACAAGATGCTATTGTCATATTAGCTACTACAAAGCCATTGCTGTTCAAAGAACAGGGAGTCTACTTTTTCAACTCACACCTAAAGTATTCCTCCTTAGCTAACCATGGAAATGCGAAAACTTGTTTGCGAACAATATTGCAGGCATTGTTAATCGACATAATAGAAAATATCAACTCCATTTGGGTTTCTCGGAGAAAGTCCTGGCATTTAAATGGATACTCGGAACTGATGTTGCTTTCACTATTATAGATGATAGGGTAGCAGCCTTCGTCAACTCATATCATAAATTGTGCAAGTGTTGACAATTCCAGAGAAACACCTTGAAAGCAAAGTACAGTTTGTTTCGTATGATGATATAAAGTGTAAATGTTTGGCAAATAATTTTATTGACAAACCGTTGCTGTGAACAAATATCACCAACCACCCTTTCCTAACGTTATTTCCCAGATAACTCAACCAATGGACTCGTCTGTTTCGCAAGGCTTCAGGCTGTCAACGAACATCGTGCAGCATCTCTTCGTTACATAATTATCAGAAAATTGGATTTCATGTTAACTGTCCGCCTACACGACCTATGATTGATACATTTGCCCTTTCTCGAAATAATTAATTTCTCTAGCTCTGGTGTTTTACCTGCAGTGTGAATACTAATCTAAATTAATTAAAACCTGGGGTTATGGTTCCTGGAAATTACTTCCAAGCTTTGCTTTCGCTTGTATTGCTGTTCCTGGCCGGGATGGAGCTCTTCAAAATGATTCATTTTTGATTTTATTTGTAATACTACTTTTAATTTGAGTGGTTTAGAATCTTCCTTAATGCATTGGTGGCGCTGATCAAAAATTGCATTGATGTCAGGCGGTTGGTGAACTTTTTTTTTTAACTTTACGCTGTTTAAAAAATGACCAAAATGTAGAAATGAAAACAAAGCTTTTCGGGAATATTTTATTACCGCTGAATTAAAAGAGTTTGAATCCTGGTTCCATCAGAGAAGTGTCGAGTATCATTTGTCTAATAGAAAACCTCAAATCGAATCTCAAATACTTCAACATTAACAATGATTTGGGTGTAGAAAGTGGAAACTGCTGACCCACAAAAAACGAATAGATTTTAGCCACTACACAGCTTTGGTCATAATTGACGTTTAAACAAAAGTTGTTCACTGAAGCATTTGACATGTGGAAAGAATCAACTCGCTTCACATTTTGGAATTCGCTAAATCATCAAATACAACACGTCAAGGATTGCGGTGGAATACCTTAGTGTTTTAAATTCGCTCAACCAATCTTTACTTTAACCCACGCGTTGTCGACACTTAGTTGTTTGATATTGTTTAACCTGTCAAATAAATAGACGAAGAAGAAATAAAATAATATATTGCAATGAGAAGCTTCTTGAACAAGATGCCAATTTAAAGCGTGGCCTTTATTAGGCCATCCATTATAGTTAGCAAAGACAAGGATACAACACGTAAATATATACACCATTAGCTTCGAATGGGGCCAAAGCCGAACAGCCGTACTGAACGACCGTCACTGGAGAAGAAAAACTAAAACGTTCTTCACGAGAAAGCTGAAATGCTTGTTTCCGCAATAGGTACCGAAACGATTCGGTCCATTGGTCAACCGGAATGATACTATGAAAAACCAGCATGAATGGTGTTAGGGATATCGGAGCTAAATGCACTAGGTGCGATTCATAGAAATAAACTAATGGAATTCATGCAATGTATTTTTACTGTTTATGCTATCTTAAGACCAGTTGAAAGTTTGAACCTTTGAGCTTCAATAATATGTGAAAAAATCATAGAAGGGAAAGCGCAGATCATTGTGTTCTGCATTCCCACACGTACGTGTGCTAATAAGACAGCCACTGGTCATATGACCGCCCTGGGTTATTTTGACACCAGACATGTGAAATAAGGGAAGCGTCAAGGAAATGGCATCTGAAGCGTTATTGGAGGACAAGATGACGATGATACAAATGATGCCCCCAGCCATCGAACTTCGGAGGACACGGAAGTGCACTTCACTTGCCTTCGTCACCCATCGTTCTAGCTTTGTGCCTTTGGCTTCAAGGAACATAGAAAGTTAAAACGTTCTAGGCAGGCCTGTCACGTTTCGTTGCAGATGACTGAACTAAATTTAGGGCCCCCTTGTTGGTTTGTGCTTTTGGTTATTTGAACATATGATACGGAAAGGCTTTATCTACACTTAAAAACAAATTCTCGTAAATTAGTGCAGTTAAACCCTAGAGCAATGGGTACCTTAGTACATAAAGTTACGAATACGTAGCAGGGTTACAATCTGATAGTTTTTTAAAGAGTTGGATTCATTTTCGTTTGAAATTTCGAATAAAGAGAAAAGCACTCACATTTCTATATCTAAATAATGAGTATTATGACCAAAATAGTGCTTAAGTAAGTCGCTCAATGTTTATGGTTGAACAACACTTACATAACAACATATTGCTTGAATAGCCTAACTGAGTACCCGAGTGACCACAATTACTTGATTTTATTTTCGAGAACTGTGTTTACTGAACGGTGTCTGTTTTAACTTCTTATGCAATGCTTCATGAGCATGACTAAATAGGGTTGCTTTTCGGATTTCTACGGAGCACAAAGCTTCCGAGTAGAACATTGTGGTATCAACAGCATCATCCAAGTCACTTCAAGTTTCAATATGTGGTCGAATTAAAAAACAATTTGACAGAAGTACAAGACACTGGAGACGGCCTTACAGTTGAGGTTCAAAAACGTATCTGTCAAAGGTACAATCAATTGGTGGAAATAAATGGAATTGTACAAACTATTGTAATGACAAGAAACGACATTCCACTGAAAGCTCAAAATAATTTTCTTATATATTTTAGGAAAAAAAAGTTGGTCTACAAAGTTGTTCGGAATAGTAAGGTCATTATTATGGTGTTTAAAAAAATAGGGTGGCCCATTATATTAAAAAAAAAATCTTCTTCTTCATTGGCAATACAATCCCCCCCCCCCTGGGACATTGGCGCCTCGCAACCAGTGTTCATTAAGCACTGCATATCATGAGGCTAACACGATAATACTTTTATGCCCAGGGAAGTAAAGACAATTTTCATGCCGATAATTGCCTAGACCTGCACCGGGAATCGAACCTATCGCACAGCTAAGGAGGGCCCACAGACGACTTTTCCGCGAAATCGAAAACAAAAAAAGTAGATCAAAAATACGTTTTTAGGGACACCATAATCCAAGTATGTAAAATTGCTCTAAATAAGGCAGCTTAAGAGCTACAGAAAATAGTTTTTTTTAGAAAAATATATTATAATAAACTCCACTACAACTTCGTAGAATATTTGTCCGTATTCCGTAAAATTATATGGTGGGCCACTCTATTCTTTGATAGCATTATGATGATGGCCTTACTATTCCGAACAACTTTGATGAATAAATTTTTTTTCTAACAAATATAGTTTTGGCGTAAAATGCATCTTTTCTATGCTGACCATATTAAATTTTTCCAAAGGGGGACGTTTATTCAAATCGTAACGAAAATGGAGGACATTTGGTTGAAAAAGGAGGACATGAGAAACAAAATACTACTCACAAAACTTCCTGTGTTTAACTTTATTATATTTTTTGCGGACTAAATTTGACTTGAAAAAGTTTTTTCTAAAGCCAGGCAAATGCGATATTCAAGTTCATTGAAATAAACAAAAAGAAAGAACTCACTATTTTCGCAATGAGATTCTATTAACCTGGCTTGAAATTAAGTTTAATATCAATAGTAAACGACTGTTGGATATCAATAAGCTGACATTTAAAGCAACATTCCATAGAATTTAATCAATAAAAACTGCAATATAATTATTGAATAATAGAAATAACAGAACCATCGCTTACGATTCTAATCAACAGAGAACCGACCGATCATGACCGCATTCAATTGTTGTTACGAGGACTTAGCGAGATGTAATTTTCAGATGATTATTAGATGAATAAAATGATAAATCCAACAGAGATTGCAATTATTTTTTTCATTTGATGTAATTTTGGAACGTTTTGTTTGATCCCATATATTGTTGGGTGAATTTTCTTTTGTACCCGTCTGTATACGCAGTAGGTTTGAGTTCTATCCCTGTTTGTTAAAACACGATACGGATCTGGAGTACAAAATGGTACAACGCTTAAAAAGTCTAATTAGTGTGTTTCATTGATTTGAAAGCAGTTTTATTTTTAATTTTCTAAGCTCTGGTTCTAAGTGGGAATTGTTTCAATATCAAATTTTAAACAAAGCTTGCAGCAAGGTGAAGCGATATGAAAAGCTTCCTTTCAATATGAGATGCTGATGAAACATCTGTAAGAGAAGGTTTGAGGAGTGTTCTACATTGGAAGATGTTCGGCGCGAGGTGTTGCTCCCCTTCCCATATTGAGTTGTGTTTGTCGTAGTCAAAGCATAATTTATTCAATTGTATTCTGTAACCGCAATCGTTTTGAAGCAAACACGAGACGTCCATTAGTAGATTGGATTCATCGGGTTGGTCCATTGTGCTTGATGTTTTCCGCAAAATTGGCAATAATTAGCTACATCAAAGGCATTGACCGCAGAGAAATGTATTTTGCTTGGGTAACAGAGCGAAATCGTCACTGAACGGATCGAGAAGTATTATTTTATTTTGGTTTGCAGAAATGGAAACGTATTCGAGATTTGCAATAACTGTCGACATCTCGCATTATTGCAAATTTACAATACAATAGAGAGAGTATATTTAATGCGAATGTGCATTTGAAACCGGGTCATTCGACGGTCGCAAGATTATAAGCCACAATGCAAATACTGATTTTACCCTCTCAACATTTTAAATATAGGGTTAACTAACCAGTTGAGTACGTTTACAATTTCACACTATAAATCGACTCTACGACACTACCCATAATTCCATTACCCATAATGCCATTACCCCGAAGGCCACTACCCCGAACGCCACAACCCCGAATGAGTCACTACCCCGAATGCCATTACCCCTAATGGGACACTAACCCGAATGAGCCAGTACCCCGAATTAGTCATTATTTTAAGTTTATACTTCATTTCAATGAAAATAATGTTACTCAATAAAAGTTTATTCATAATTCATATGAATAAACAATAATTGGAACTGAAACTGTTGCAATATGGAACTAAGTATTACTCCGTAAGATCCCGTTCCACTTCGTATGGCACTCTTCAAGATTCCTGATTGACAGGGGGAGATTATGCAGCACGTTTTCATGCACAATGCACAGTTGAAGGTAATTGCGGTCCACGTCAGCATGGCTACTAGGGCAACAAAGTAGAAGTTGTTCCTTGGTCGCTGTAGTAAAAGCAACGGATTCTGGATGAATCGTGATCTAAATCTCAAAATCGACGAGGGGGTGAATGGGTGAGTAAAAGTGAGTGAGTGATTAAGTGAGTGAGTAAGAGTGAGTGTGTGAGTGAGCGAGTAAGAGTAAACGAGTAAGAGTGTGCGAGAAAGAGAGAGCGAATGATTCAGAGTAAATGAGTGAGTAAAAGTGGAAGAGTGAGTAAGAGTGGTTAAGTGAGAAAGAGTGGGTGAATGAATGAGAGTGGGTGAATGAGTAATAACTAGTGAGACAGAGGAAGTGAGTGAGTAAGGGGGTTTGTGTATGAGAGTGACAGAAGGGGAGATCTTGTTTGTCTTCGGGAAGTTGCGTTGACTTAAAGAAGGCATCATGCCTTATACCGGGCAATCACGTCCATTTAAAGAAGGCATCATCTCCCATGTCTGTCTTATACCGGGCAAACCCGTCCATTTAAAGAAGGCATCATCTCCTCTGTCTGCCTTATACCGGGCAAACGCGTCCATTTAAAGAAGGCATCATCTCCTCTGTCTGCCTTATACCGGGCAAACGCGTCTTTTTAAAGAAGGCATCATCTCCTCTGTCTGCCTTATACCGGGCAAATGCGTTCATTTAAACAAGGCATTATTTCCTCTGTGTGCCTTATACCGGGCAAACACGTCCATTTAAAGAAGGCATCCCCTCCTCTATCTGTCTTATACCGGGCAAACACGTCCATTTAAAGAAGGCATCATCTTCTCTGTCTGCCTTATACCGGGCAAACGCGTTCATTTAATGAAAGCATCATCTCCTCTGTTCGCCTTATACCGGGAAAACGCGTTCTGTTGGAAAAAAGGATCTTTTACTCTATTTCGTAGAATAGTACTTTTCTAGGTCATAATGACAGCTCATTAGAAGAAAAATCTTTTCGAAAGGACCTAGGTAGCATTTTTTTCATGAATTAATTTGAATAGCGCAATCAACAGAACAACATGAAAGCTATTGATTGCGGTATTCAAATTAATTCATGAAAAAAAGTGTTGCTTGGGTCCTTTTGAAAAGTTAAGCGAGAAAACTGTTGGTCAAAAACTGGCGATTCATCGATATCTGTTGGTGTTAAACATATAATAATAGAATACAATAGATTCTAAATCTTTTCGGGGTAACTGCCTTTCGGGGTAATGGATTTCGGGCTAGTGTCCCATTCGGGGTAATGACTTTCGGGGTACTGTCCCATTCGGGGAAGTGGCCTTCGGGGTAATGGCATTCGGGGTACCGGGATTCGGGGTACTGGGGTGGAGCCCTATAAATCCATACCAAATTTTCAAAACGATTTATTTGCTTTTGTAAACAAAGATTCAAACGACGATTTGACGAATCTGATGGCACTCCTACGTAACGCGTGGGAGTCTCACCAGATTCGTCAATTCGTCGTTTGAATCTATGTTTACAAAAGCAGATAAAGTCCGAAAGCCATTTAGCCAAATGCCACTAGGCCGAACAAATCATTAGGCGGAAAGTCATTTGGCCGAATAGGATATTTGGCCGAATAAGACATTTGGCCGAATAGGACATTTGACCGAATAAGACATTTGGCCGAATAGGACATTTGCCCGAATAGGACATTTGGCTGAATAGGATGTTTGGCCGAATAAGACATTTGGTCGAATATGACATTTGGTCGAATAGGGCATTTGGCTGAATAAGATATTTGGCCGAGTAGGACATTTGGCTGAATAGGACAGTTGGTCGAAGAATAGGTCTTTTGGGCCAATAGGACATTTGGCCGAATAGGACATTTGATTGAATAGAATATTTGGCTGAATAGGATATTTGGTCAAATAGGACATTTGACCGAATAAGACATTTGGTCGAATAGGACATTTGGCCGAATAGGACATTTGACCGAATAAGACATTTGGTCGAATAGGACATTTGGCCGAATAAGACATTTGGCCGAATTGGAAATTTGGCCGAATTGGACGTTTGGTTCAATAGGCCATTTGGCCGAATAGGACATTTGGTCGAATAGGACATTTGGTCGAATAGGACATTTGGCTGAATAGGACATTTGGTCAAATATGACATTTGGCCGAATAAGACATTTGTTGGTATAAGACATTTGGCCGAATAGGACATTTGGCCGAATAGGACATTTGGCCGAATAGGACGTTTGGCTGAATAGAATATTTGGTCGAATAGGACATTTGGCCGAATATGACATTTGGCCGAATAGGACTTTTTGCCGAATTTGGCATTTGGCCGAATTGGAAATTTGGCCGAATAAAATTAAGAATGAGACGTGAGACTTCTCAATTCTCACTATCCATTTCTCTCACTGTAAAAAGTGAGAAGCTACTTTCTTTGCACAGTGGGAAACGAGGATTGAGAAGTGAGACGTCGCACTTCGCACCGTTCATTTTTCACAGTGAGAAGTGGGAAATAAGCAGTGAGAAGGGAGACGTCTCACTTTCCCCACCGCATTTCTCACTTTTCGAATGACCTATTCGGCCAAATGCCATGTTCGTCTAATGACCTATAGCCAAATGTTTGTCCTATTCAGCCAAATGTCCTATTCGGCAAAATGTCCTATTCGGCCAAATTCAGTCAAATGTCCAATTCGGGATTCTATCACAAACGCCCGAATAGCATAGACCCGAATAACAAACGCCCGAATTCCATTCGACTGAAAAGACCATTTATCCGAATGGACTATTCGCCCGAATTGGTTATACAGCCGAACAGTGGAAGTGGGGCAAAATCAAACGCCAATATATTCATTTGCAACGTTATGTTTCCGCACGCGATGGAAACATACGTGTATCGTTTTCTATTGCGGCGGTGGCATAGTGAGAGGAACTGCAAGAATTAATTAAACACAGTTTTTTTTTCAGAACTTAAACTATAGAAATTCAGCTTTGCAGAGGAGAGAAACCAAATTTCTATGAAAACACGTACTTTTGTGAATCAAATTCCGTTTTTCACAACAAACGAACGTGCCAAATGAAATCCAACAACCCACATGCATTCTACAAGGCCCATTCTGCAGAGGAGAGAAACCAAATTTCTATGAAAATACGTACTTTTGTGATTCAAATTCCGTTTTTCACAACAAATCAATGCGCCAAATGTCATCCAACCAACCAAATGCATTCTGCAAGGCCTATTCTACAAAATTCAAACTTTATTCCCAAAGGGAGGAGCCGAAATTCAGCCTTGCCGAGGAGAGAAATCAAATTCCTATGAAAACACGTACTTTTGTGAATGAAATTCCGTTTTTCACAACAAACGAACGTGCCAAATGAAATCCAGCAACCCACATACATCATATAAGGCCCATTTCACCAAATTCAAACTTTATTCTAAAAGTGAGGGGCCGAAATTCAGATTTTCAGAGGATCGAAACCAAATGTCTATGAAAAGACGTACTTTTGTGAATGAAATTCCGTTTTTCACAACAAATGTACGTGCCAAATGAAATCCAACAACCTACATGCATTCGACAAGGCCCATTCTACAAAATTCAAACTTTATTCTAAAAGTGAGGAGCCGAAATTCAGCTTTGCAAAGGATCGACACCAAATGTCGATGAAAATACATATTTTTGTGAATTAAAATCCGTTTTTCACAACACACGTACGTGCCAAATAAAATCCAACAACCCACATGCATTATAAAAGGTTCATTCTTTGAAATTCAAACTTTATTCTCGAAGTGAGGAACAGTAGGTCAGCTTTGCAGAGGAAAGAAACCAAATTTCTATGAAAATACGTACTTTTGTGAATTAAAATCGTTTATCTCAAAAACTGGACGTGTTACAGAAAATATGAATACGTACCAGAATTCAGCGTAAACAAATCTAATGACTACATTGAAAATGGTTGAAGGGAGCGAAAAAAAGTTCAATTTGTTGGATAGTGATTTATCCAAGAAGAGGTATTGACCATTGGGAAATATCTTCACCCAGACAAATAGACTGTTTGGCAAGATCCTTTATTTATAATGACGCCATTTCAAACACTAAAGCAGCTAAGGGAAATTTTCCACTCAGATAGCGTCTTCATCAATTTAGCTGTCGTTGGTGGAGAGGGAAAAACTGGAAATATTCTTTGGTTTTTGTTTGTGTTAGCCATTATTAAAATTAAATAGATTTTTTACGGGCCACCAGATTATACAAAAGAAGGTCAATCTGAGATAAATTTTCTTCAAAGTGCAAAAATAAATTGTTTGGTGACGATAGAAAGTTATCCTTCGGTAGCAGAATCACAAGCGCTCGACGGAGGAGATGATGCAATAAAACAGCAACAAATCTACCACGCCAAACGCAGATGCCTACGAAACAATCAACCCTTTCTGTTCAGAAAATGTTGCTCCTTTTTTCCCAAATGTAACCAAACGCTTGCCGGAACCTTGAGTCTAAATTTCGCTTTGTGCTGTTATTGTCAGACAGCCACTCCATGAGTTTTCGCTAAAGCGCCACCATTTGAAATAAATTTTCAGCTTCACCACCGGTGGGGCGGGATCGCAACAGACGCCATCACGACGGTTCTTAGCTACCAGCACCTTCGTGCTGCTGAACCCGCTCCGTTGCGTCTGGTCTGCGCGAAATCTTGTTCGACCACTTTTTACGGAATCCCGATAAAAAAGCAGCTTTCTTGTATTCAATAAACTAAGCCTATTCGCACTGCCCCTTTTTTATCTGACATGAGTGTAAATATGATGAAATGAGGTGATCACAAATCCACAAAAATTGCTTTCCGGCGAACACGAGTTATTTTGATCTACAGAGAGTGGTTCCGAAGCATGGGAGAGACAATAAATTTAAAGCATCCTGTGAAATTTTCTCGCAATATTCTGAATTTGGTTGTGGAGCTGTTAATGAATCAAAATACGTTTTATTGAAAAGAGTAACATAATAAATTTTACCCAAGATGAAATTTCTTTATCGTACAAAACACATTTGCTTGCCGTCTATCGGTCTGGAGCGACGGTCGCCCACCGGTGGGTCGTTGCTGTAGATATTTCCTCTATAGTAGCGTCTTTATCGATTTAGCTGTCGTCTGCAGAAAGTAGCTTTTTGGAAAGATTCTTTGGTATTAACTTGGTACTAACAGAAGTTATTGGAAATGAAATCCGATTCAATCAACCCTTCTGTCCAGAAAATGCTGGTCATTAAAAAATCCAATTTTCTATCCCCAATGCGCTTTTCCAATAACTAACTGACTTTTCGGTAAGAGGTCACCATTTGGAATAAATTTCGCAACAAACGACATTTTTGTAGCCAACCCTTTATTCGTATAAAATGCTGGTTCGTAGAGGTTGAATGATGACCACCGATGCCAACGACCACCCTCAATGCGATGATTTTCCGTTGATAATGCTACAAGTGTCATCGTGCTGCTGTTTACGCTCCGCGTGAATTTTTGTTCGAACTGAGGATTAGATCCAAACCCGCATGTTGCGGAATTTTGATGTCTGTGCTTGCGATGCATGCACGGGATTGGTTGTTTTACTATTTCTAAATTGTTTGCCAATTTTCAATAATAAATAGTTGAAAATCTGTATTTTTAGAACAATACAATGAAGCGTTGACTCATCCTTGATCGAATGGTGCAAAATATTGGAAATCCATCGATATTAACGATCTATATATCATATTTTCGTGACGGTCTCCAATTTTTGCAATCGTAAAGTGTACCCCAATATAGAAAAGACAGACGTAGTCCTACGTCAAAAAAAATGTACAGTATCCGTATGAGAAAAACAAATAAATGCACTGAAATCTGTAACCATTTGTTAAGTACCACACTGTAGTCTTAAAATGGAAAAGGGAAATATATTCTTCCATAGATAGACTGCCATATCTTTATCCAGTTACAAAAAATTTAACATCCGCCCATTGCGCGCGGCACACTGTGGTTTTCTGAAAACTCAGATGTGAAGTTGCACATTATGTGGAAGATTGTGATTTGATGTATTGATGAAAAATGTATTTGAGGTAACCATCTGCCTTCGATGGACCTCGTAGCAGATGATTAACTGTGGAAGAGCTTAATGAACACTAAGCAGCAAGGCGGCAATGTCCCAGTGGGGGATGTAGTGTCAATGAAAAAGAAAAAAGAATGTAAAAGAAACAATACCATGCACATGTGACGTAGATTGTGATGCATATAACATGCATTTCATTATATCAATTCCATCTGGGATAGTGAAAACGAAGTGTGGATCATCCATACTTGAAAATATGTCTTCCTCTTGCGATGGATGCAAAAGGCGACGAAAAATAAATCAACGCACCATAGTTTTGTGCATCCAACATCACTGTGGACTGAAATTCCACTGTACCAGAAACACAAGACACAGACCGACAGTGAACAAATTGAAACACATTTGCAAAAGTAGCGAATCACAAAGTTCAGAAGAGTTGCACAAATTGATACGCCATGAGAGAAGCACTATCCCCCGGCAACAGTGCTTGTCAAAATTACATAAACAATATGCATGTTGACGGAATACAATATTGGAGTGACATTGATTTAGGTTTTTTCTACTCTACTCTACTGCCCTTAAATTTTGGTGTCTTGCTTTCATCATACACCAAAGTATAACGGTATATAAGACATGTGTTCGCTTAAAAACAATGTTCTGATAGGAGGCCAAAAGACAAATCGAATCATTTCGACGAAATGAGTTGTTGTTATGTTATGTTGTTAAGATGTTATGATAATGAGTGTGTGTATTAGCATAAACTTATACAACTTTAAGAAATTGAACCTTAACGCAAATGTTCGTACTCTGCCAAAAATATCTATATAAGATATATGTGTCACCGTTATAAATTTTTGCAATAGCTCCACCCTAATATAATCGACATAGAACCACACATAAATTAAATAATTGCTTATTGGAGACCACACATAAAGTTTATTTAAATATATATTTTATGAGCAGTTCGCGAGGAGAATGGTTATGTATGCGCCGATATTCATCATAAGTTATATCTATGGATTTTTGCCAATAAATATGTGTGGATTTTTTGTAGTGTAGTATGGTGTATTCAACTATCATTTATGAAATTTTGAATCAAATTCACTATTAGAATGTATAAATCTGAAGCAAAATTTTATTTTAATAGAAATTTAGTACAATTCAAGTTAATAATTCAATTAGTCAGGATTATAACGAGTTGCAACATTCCACATGCCTATTTTATTTCCACAAGCACTGTGTGAACATTCAAGCTACTTCTGCTAGTGCCGGTGTAAAGACCTCTATGAAAAGTTGCATATCTTCCGTTCACAAATGAACTGCTGTTTGAAGCTGAGATTGTCTAGAAGGGACAGACAGAGAATGCTTGCAGAAACAGAAACAGCAGAATGGGAGCATTGACTTGTAGATAATAACTGTTGCAGTAAGTAGTATCAGCAGAATCTTGTCAGATGTTCGGATAGTCTATACGAGACAAATAAAGATTACTCCACACGTTTCTATCGCACATGTCTTTCAGGGAAGAGCAAAATTTGTGATTTTGACTATTTTTTATCATCCGAATTATATCGATATCATTGCAATAATTCACTTGTCTTGGAGTATTTTTCGTCAAAGCTTATTAAAAAATATATGAGACAGAGAACAGACTACGCACCAAAACATATTTAACGGTAACATGCCATTAAACACTTATGAAAGTTCAATAATAGTATAAGTTTCAGTTCATTAAAACTCGAACTTCAGTGATGTGCAAATTTCAACTTTCGTTTAAATTGCCTTGGTATTTGCGGAAATGAAGAATTTGACTTATCTGGAAATAACTGACGAATAAAACTGAATCTTCAAATGGGTTCCATGAACCACCGTACTTTCCCTACAAATCCATTTATTACAGAGTTAAAGCGCTAGTAATACTGGAAATTCATCCTCTGGAAGTTATCGGCAAATGAATCAAATTATGACTAATTTATTGACTTCAGCTTTGCCGACTTGTTCTATTGATTAAACTTGATTTTCTCCACAAATGCTTGCCTTGCAAGAAATAGGAGAAAGCCAAGTACGCTCATATAACTGAATGCTCCAGTCATGAAGATATATTTTAAACTGTGGAAAAAATTGTCTGCCTTCTCTCTCCACGCTTGCACGTTTCGAGGGTATGTGTTATAAAAACCGATATTGTCAGTATTTTGGTAGAGAACACAAAAGCCCGTTCGGTAATTAAATTTAAAAATTATAACTAAATTACTAAAGGAAAAGAAATTAATGATACTATGACTATTATCTGAAACACGATTTGTGCAATTGCACAACATGTGAAAGATTTAGTTCAAAAAATGTATTGGAGGGTAACTACTTCCTTCGGTGGAATTTGATCCCACGAAACCATTACGCTAGATAGGTGCTTTCCCTACTAAACTACGAAGGACCTCCATCGTCCTTTGCAGCTCATCAGGCTATTGATGAGATCAAATTTCCATCACCAGGCACATGGCCGATCTCTCGCAATCCATTTTTGAAACCAACTTTTTCACACGAATTGTTTTGTGCAATACCAACCGAGTAGGATGAGTATTTAGTTATGTTTGTTTTGATTTATCTCGGCTATTTACAATCACATATTGAATACCCTTAGCAGAAGATAGAACAATGAAAATAATAACGACAGGCTTCATGCTGCTCGACGTCTGTAACGAAGCAGGACATTATGTTAGGCACTTTATTCATTTTCCGGTTTGTTGGTTGAGAATTCAATTTGCCTTTGATTTCCGGGAGCGAGAGCAACATTGTTAGGCGCATTTCTTCGAATACTTGTCTTCAACAGAAACAAAACAGCAGCCGCATGGCGTCTGGTTTTCATGGTTTCCCAGTAGGCTGTCGATACGAGGCTTTCCAAGATGGAATGTTCGTATGGGGAGAACGGTGTAAAAAGCATTCGTTTGGTGATACATATTTTTGGTGGATTTCGATGTTTTCTTACACTGCATTCAGATTGGATCATAATAAATCAAGTTTGCTTCCAACCATTTATAAGTTTCGGTTGTAATACGCAAGAGTATTAAAAGTTGCAGACCGGAATAAAGGGCGCTGCCAAAATTGTCCTTATCTATGCAAAGCCAAATGTGCAATTCTTTTTGTATGCTGATGCAATGAGAAATTATCGAACCGAACTTATTGATTTCGAAAGTTATTTAAGGAACTTTCGAAGAGTCTTAGGGGGTCAGTTAGTTTTAGAGTGTGCCCTCGGTTGGTAGGGCAGTTAGTTTAAGTGCGCTGATCATTGAGGTTCAGTTTAGTTCCCGACGACGGAAGTTGCCTGTTCGTATGCTTGAAGTTGAACGTGTGTACGAGATCCAATATTTTGGACAACCAATCTCCAGGAATCGATTTCTGTAACTTTCAGCAGTTTTGGCTACTCTAGAAGTGATCATCGAGAAGTTGTCACGTAGTTTTCAGTTTGATTGCTAGTCTTTTAGAACATCGCTAAGGTTAGCAAAAATTGGTTTTACCTCCTGTGTATTTTCTACCATTCTTCTCTTTGAAATGACCTTGGTTCTCAAGAACAGGAAGTGATTTTGCCGTAGTTAAGGTTATCTGGCATTGATCGCTTTTTGCCTTTCTCGTATACTAAGTATGTATACGTCAATGGATATCATAGGATCACTCCAAAACTAAAGTTTTGATTGAAGGCTCGGAGGGAGACACATGCGTCGACTCAGCTCGACGAATTGAGCTGTGATGTCTGTTTGTATGTATGTGTGTGTACAAGTGCGTGTTCGAAAAACTTAGCATCATCCAATTTTCTCGCAAAATGTTTCGTTTGAAGCAGAATGCGGTCTAGTTTTTCGACATTGAAAATTTCATTCCGAAGTTATAGGCAAAACATTGTTTTTTTTAGACAAGGATCCTTCCTAAGAAAGAAATATTTCAAAATCGAAATCATTTTTCCAGAATTTGCAGCAATGCATTAAAATTAGTGCAAATAAATGTAAATTGATGAAAATAACAGAATTCTTCCCCAGTGGCGCAGGGAGTGGGTGAGAAAAGTAGGACATGTCCTACGCATGAAATTTACTTGGTGCATGGTGATGCATCAAAGCATTGTCCTACCAATGATTATGGTAAGATGAGATCATTGGCTGACAGGAGTCATCATTTCAAAGTTAAGCTTAACAAGTCTTAACAATAATTTCCGTATTCGTTCATTTAGTCATTTGGCCACGATCATTTCGTACTAGGTATGTCAATAACTCACTCCAGAGGCTAAATTTTAAAATATGTTGTACGGTGGACTTCTAGTGTGAAGGTTTTTCTTTAACTCCGCGGAATAAACCGTTATTTGAAGTGATAAAAAAACGTTGTTTGAATTCCACTAGAAACGAAGTTAAAGCGCTATTTGCTGTAAGTTCTACTACTTGAGAAAAAATTTCAATCATTTAGTCTAAGTTACTGCAACTACCGCTATAATATATCCATTATATATAGCATGCAGGAGGTTTGTTGGAAGGGATCAATGGTGCGAACGTTTAGAGGTAATCTTACTATCTACCAGAGCTGCGGCAACACACACGAGCTGGGAACAGTTTTCATTGTGATGGGCGATATGCCAAGGCGCGTTATCGTGTGGTGGCTGATCAATGAGAGAATCAAAGGCCGGTTCTTCAACTTCAGCATAATCAACGTCCATAGCCCACACTCCGGAAGCACTGATGATGATAAGGACGCATTCTACGCGCAGCTGGAACGTGAGTACGATAGCTGCCCAAGCAACGAGTTCAAAATCATCATAGGAGATTTGAACGCTTAGGTTGGCCAAGAGGAGGAGTTTAGACCGACTATTGGGAAGTTCAGCGCACACCGGCTGACGAACGAAAACGGCCTACGACTAATTGATTTCGCTGCCTCCAAGAATATGGTTATTTGCAGCACCTACTTCCAACACAGCCTTCCGTATCGGTACACCTGGAGATCACCACTGCAGACAGAATCACAAATCGACCACGTTCTGATTGATGGACGGCACTTCTCCGACATTATCGACGTCAGGACATATCGTGGCGCTAACATCGACTCTGACCAATATCTGGTGATGGTTGAACTGCGCCCAAAACTATCCGTCATCAACAATGTTCGGTACCGACGACCACCGCGGTACGACCTAGAGCGACTGAAGCAACCTGATGTCACCACTGCATACGCGCAGCATCTCGAGGCAGCGTTGCCAGAAGAGGGTGAGCTCGATGGGGCCCCTCTTGAGGACTGCTGGAATACAGTCAAAGCAGCCATTAACGACGCAGCGGAGAACAACGTCGGGTATATGGGACGAAGTCGACGGAACGATTGGTTCAACGAAGCGTGCAGACAGATTCTGGAAGAGAAGGACGCAGTGCGGGCTGTCACGCTACAGCAAGGTACCCGGCAGAACGTGGAACGTTATAGACGAAAGCGGAGACAGCAGGCCCGTCTTTTTCAGGAGAAGAAAGGCCGCCTGGAAGAAGCGGAATGCGAGGGGATGGAACAGCTGTGCCGTTCGCAAGAAACACGCAAGTTTTATCAAAAGCTCAACGCATCCCGCAAAGGCTTCGTGCCGCGAGCCGAAATGTGCCGGGATAAGGATGGGAGCATCTTGACGGACGAACGTGAGGTGATCGAAAGGTGGAAGCGGCACTACTAGAAACACTTAAAGGGTGCTGATAGTACAGGCAGTGAAAGTCAAGGCTACGGAGAAGATGACTGCGTTAGATCAGCGGACAATGGCAGCCAACCACCTTGAGGGAAGTTAAGGATGCCATCCAACAGCTACATATATACCAATAAAGCAGCTGGTAAGGATGGTATCGGAGCTGAGTTCATCAAGATGGGCCCGGAAAAGCTAGCCACTTGCCTGCACAAATTGATAGTCAGAATCTGGGAAACTGAACAGCTACCGGAGGAGTGGAAGGAAGGGGTTATATGCCCCATCTACAAGAAAGGCGACAAGCTGGAGTGTGAGAACTTTCGAGCGGTCACCATCCTTAATGCCGCCTACAAAGTGATATCCCAGATCATCTTCCGTCGTCTGTCACCATTAGTGAACGAGTTCGTGGGAAGTTATCAAGCCGGCTTCGTTGACGGCCGCTCGACAACGGACCAGATCTTTACTGTACGGCAAATCCTTCAAAAATGCCGTGAATACCAGGTCCCAACGCATCATCTGTTTATAAATTTCTAGGCGGCGTAGAGCGCATAGAGCGCGTAGAGCTATGGACATTTATGGACGAGAACAGCTTCCCTGGGAAGCTTACCAGACTTGTCAAAGCAAACTGTGTGAAGATTTCAGGCGAACACTCCAGTTCATTCGAATCGCGCCGAGGACTAAGACAAGATGATGGACTTTCGTGCCTGTTGTTCAACATTGCGCTAGAAGGTGTCATGCGGAGAGCCGGATGTAACAGCCGGGGTACGATTTTCAACAGATCCAGTCAATTTAATTGTTTCGCGGATGACATGGACATTGTCGGCCGAACATTTGCAAAGGTGGAAGAACTGTACACCCGCCTGAAACGTGAAGCAACAAAAGTTGGACTGGTGGTGAATGCCTCAAAGACAGAGTACATGCTTGTGGGCGGAACAGAGCGCGACAGGGCCCGCCTGGGAAGCAGTGTTACGATAGACGGGGATACCTTCGAGGTGGTCGAGGAATTCGTCTACCTCGGATCTTTGCTAACGGCTGACAACAACGTTAGTCGTGAAATACGAAGGCGCATCATCTGTGGAAGTCGGGCCTACTCAGGCTCCAGAATAAACTGCGATCAAAAAGATTCGCCACCGCACCAAATGTGTCATGTACAAGACGCTAATAAGACCGGTCGTCCTCCACGGACATGAAACATGAACAATGCTCGAGGAGCACTTGCAAGGACAAGAGTATTCGAGAGACGGGTGCTTAGGACCTGGGAGATGTGCAAGAAGACGGTGTGTGGCGGCGAAGAATGAACCATGAGCTCGTCCAGCTCTACGGCGAACCCAGTATCCAGAAGGTAGCTAAAGCCGGACGGGTACGACGGGCAGGGCATGTTGCAAGAATGCCGGACAGCAAACCTGCAAAGATGGTGTTCGCTTCCGATCCGGCAGGTACGAGACGACGTGGAGCGCAGCGAGCGAGATGGGCAGACCAGGTGCAGAACGACTTGGCGAGCGTGGGGCGTATTCGAGGATGGAGAGATGCGGCCTCGAACCGTGTAGTGTGGCGTCAAATTGTTGATTCAGTGTTATCTGTTTAGATGTAGACTAAATAAATGAATAGGGCTTCCAAACCTTCCTTGAGTTCCGATCTTATTGATCTGCAAAAACAATAAAGCGTTCTACGGGGCCTCAATCCCAATTTGAAGTTGGCAATGGTACTTGAGACATAATTAAACTATTTTAATTCAATCGTAGTGTTACCTGACCATCAACGGTACTGCAAACAAGTTCAGATCTTAGAGGTCTACAAGATCAACAGAGTGATTGATGGAGTCCGGAGCTTGTGTGTTAGTTGGAGAAGCCCCATGGAACATCATTACTTCCCAGAATATCTACGGTAGTCCAAACAATTCTTGAGTTCAGATCTTGGACGTCTTCAAGACCACCAGAGTGCTTGATAGGTTCCGGAACTTGTGTGTTAATTGTACAGACCCCATGGAACATCATTACCTCATGAGCATGAGCATGATTGACCGCCCACGGTTACTACTCCGTTATTTCCAGGCCAACTGTCATTACACAGATAACCAATAGATGAAGTTTGGGACTAACATCATCTTCAATGTGTAAAAACTAGTGACCCAAAAATAAGTATTACCAGTGCCGGTCGTGTCCGAATGCAAGTCAATTAAGGAATAGGTAGTAAATTGTAGACGTGATAATCGCTTTGAAAGAAGCCGACGAATCATCTGCCCTTCCACGAGAAATCACTGGGATGTTGGATATAAGGAGTAGGGAGTATGGCAGGGTTCGTTTTGGTAAACGGTCTGCCGTGTATAGCGTGTAGTTTGATTTAAAACAAAACAATCGAAAAACGCTAAATATTTTAATTATCGACCGCACTACACGGATGCGAACTAAATTTTCACTTTCTGATTAATTTACTCACCCGTACAAAGCAGAACAAAATCTCGGTAATCGGCCGATCGTTTTGCTTTCCGCACAAAGCAAAACTAAATTTCGACGACCGGCCGATCGCTCTGCTTACTGGAGAATTTGAAACACGAGAAAACATGTAGGGTAAGACGGTATAATATGCCCCCCCTAAGGCAACTCCTTGATAACTTTTTACTTTTCAACGCAGATTATGCAAACTTTGTGTTATTCGGTAGTCCAGAAAGTCGCAAATACATTTCCCGTGAATCGTCATATAAAAATATTACAGATAACACGTAATAAAGCTTTTTTGGAAAGTCGTGAAAAAATTAATTTCAAAAAGTGCCTGGGCAATACGCCCCAAGACGTTTCAGAGCCCTTCATTAGTATTTTATCAATCCTATAATAAGTAGGTTACAAATCCTTATGCGCTTGACATTAACAACCAACATAGATCCATTTAAGCAGGTGAGAATTACATTTCAATATTTTCCATACAATTTGGAAGCAACTGCTGCAGGCTCGCTGCGCTTGTGTCCAGTTGGTAAGGGCATATTGTCCTGCCTACACTGGGGCGTTATGGCCAGTGAAACATGTTTTTGAAAAACGTTACATTTTTGAAGATGAAAGCAATTTTATATCATATTAATCACTGAGAAAAGTTATTTGGTTGCTCAACTGAGTGTTCCAATGCAAGTTTTGCGGACAGTGTGCTAGCGTCGCTCCAGAATGTTGAGCTAACAAACATTAAAAGTTACATTAAAACTGTAAATTTTTGTATTTTACAAATATTTTCATTATGTAATACAAAAATACTTCCACATTCACATAGTATGATGGTTTTACAAATATTTGTAGGTACAAACTGATTTTGACCCTTAGTTAGTTATAGTTTTCTAGAAATTAATTTGGGGCGTTTTGTCCAGGTGGGGCGCATTATACCGTCTTACCCTTCTGAATTGATTAACTTTATTACCGGCCGCGCAATGCAGAACACAATATTTCGGCCGATCGCGCACTGAACTCTGACCCCATGGAACATCATTACATCAGTATATAAAAAAATCAACATTCCCAGAAAAGCGACGGTACTCCAAACCATTCTTGAGTTCAGATATTGAAGGTCTACAACACCAACAGAGTGATTCATAGAGTCCTGAGCTTGTGTGTTAGTTGAAGCAACCCCATGGGACACCATCACACCAGTACATGCAAATCATAACATGCCCAGAATATCTGCGGTACCATACATGAGTTTAGATATTGGAGGTCTAAAAAAGCAACAGAGTGATTCATAAGCTCTGAAGCTTGTTTGTTAGTTGGAGAAGCATCATGGAACATTATTACACCATTATATAAAAATCAAAGTATTCCGGAGCTCCAGTATTCTAAAACAGAGTGATGCATAGGTTTTCCTTGCTTGTTAGTTGGAGTTGCTCCAATAGACATCATTGTACAGTACGTGCGTATGAAATAAAAACGTTTTATTGTGATCGACATTTTTTTCGTTCCTTTTATCGTCAATAGTGTTAAAGAATGAAGGTTGGTCTACGGGGACCACGCGGCCTTGGTAACCGGCTGCACATGTGAATTGTTGCTTCTTCATAATCAATCAGAATTAGAGTAAGTTGCACCCCGAAGGCGTTGGCACTCTCATATTTACTTGCTTCATACTTATAAAACATATTTTATATTTTATACCTATTACAGTATTCTCAATCAGAACTGCAATTGAGTTTTGAGCTTGAGGTTCTATATGATCACGTACGATGTACGATATGTTAACCATTTCTATAAGTATTGAAACCACCAAGGAGTTTCATGAGATGACAGTCAAACCAATAAATGAGGATTGCGTACTAAGAACTGAATAAAGCTCGCAGTACATTCAATCGACAATATAATTGGTTTCAGTATTGCACGAAGATGGTTGTTACTAAGACTAAAATTTATATGTAAGTGTAGAGTAATTAACGTACGAATAAAACAAAAACTTCAATCGCTTTTCGCCATAGTTATCCCAAATTGAATTGAATGTCATATCTAAAACATGTTGCTAGAAAAAAATCTCTTAGTTCCTCTGCAACCATTTCATTTGATTCAGCTAGATCGTTAACAGCAGGCGCTTCATTAGAATTTTCATTTTAGCTGTGTAATCATCAATAACAATCAGATTCGAATCGACACGTTATTCTCTGGTGCATTGCTGAAATCATGCAGCACACTTGGAGTACATCTTTTTCATCAAAAAAATATTCAGTAGACTGGTAACAGGTGGGAAATGCTCCTATTTTTGATGAAATTTGTGTAAGGTGATCATTTACAGAGTGCTTCACATCCTTAGGGGATGGGGGTGGTTATAACGACTAATAAAAAATACTAGAGTAAAAATACTAGTTCATTTGAAGAAGTGTGACGAAGGGGTAAGGGGTGTGTTTTGCGGACGTACTTTATGGATCTTCCCTAGATGTCCTTCGCCATACAAATTTTTTGGCGGTAATTCATGCTAAACCATCGTAGATCTTCTTGTTGATCGATTTGAATATCAGGATCTGAGCTAAAGAAAGTTTGGAGTGTCGTAGTTGTTCAACGAATTCTGTAGTATGTCTATAATGGTGTAACGAAGTTCCGTGGGGCTATTCCAACTCATAAAAATAGTTCAGACATCGAAGTTCTTCATGTTGATCGATTTGAATATAAGGATCTGTACTCAAGGACGGTTTGGAGTGTCGTAGATGTCGAACGAATTCTATAGTGTGTCTAAAATGGTGTAACGAAGTCCTGTGGAGCCATTTCAACTCTTAAAAATAGTGGGGACATCAATGATCTTCATGTTGGTCGATTTTAATATTAAGATCTGCGCTCAAAGACAGTTTGGAGTTTCGAAGATGTCGAACGAATTCTGTAATGTGTCTATAATGGTGTATCAAAGCCCCGTGGAGATATTCCAATCCATAAACATAGTTCAGACATCGTAGATCTTCTTGTTGATCGATTTGAATATCAAGACCTAGATTCAAGGACTGTTTGGAGTATCGTAGATATTGGAAAAGATCTGTTATACCGCTGGACAGGCGCAGGATTTTATCATAAAGCATCGTCTTGGGTCATATATGACCCATCCCTACTGAATCGGTTAAACTAGTAATACGTTATACTGCCTAATATTTGATCATATTTTTGTAAAACTAGTAATCAGATCTACCAGACAGTATTGCAAATAAAATAATAACCTAGATAATATGTGCTCACCAGAAACATGGGTAGGACAAAGTTTTGACTGCCCCGCCCAGGAAAATTCGTTCGTAGGACATGTCCTACTGGGTCAGTGCAACTTAAATTGCACGGTTCCCGGTCCCAAGCTAATTATTAATCAATTAGTCTTTTAGTGCCCATAATACGAACTTTCACGGTACTTATCGCCGCACCAAGATAGGTTTCAATTTTACATACATGAGCGTGTTGAACGTGCAACAAATTTGCACTTAAAAACTGCAGTACTTAAATCAGTGCAAACTGACTGTAACATTTTGCCATGCTCGTTCCCATGGCGTATATTCTCAGAGCAACCCGTTATCCATCCTCCCACGCCACATGCAGTAAAAAGATACACACAAAGTGCAATGAGCTCTGGCATCCTTCTTTCCGATGTTGGTTGGAATATTGTTTGTGTTCCTCGCGGCCCAACATCATGATGTGCTGCATGCATTCATCTTTCTGAACTCCGCCGGGCGCATATATACCTAGTAGGATAGTAACAGATTTGTGCCGACAGGATTCATTGCGCTGAAAACGACACGGATAGCACGGGTATCTATTTTGCAACCGTGAAAACCGAGCTCATCCCTGTGCTAGTGCTTGTTGCTTTTTGCGGGTTTCGTTGGAATAAGTGAAGTGGCGGTCGGTGCCACATGGTTGGATTATTTGATGGCACCATTTCGGTGATAGACTCTCAGGAATTCGCATTTCAACGAGCGTTGAGCTATTTGGTATGTTTTATATTTGGTAAACCTATGAAAAAAGCACGATGACTAATAAAAATTTTACTTTGAAAACGTTATAATTTTGCAGATCTATTAAATGCCACAACTTGACTTTTTTATCGTGTTAAACAGCTGAAACGAAATATTGAAATTAATTATCAAATAGTTACCTAACAACAAGTACATTGCTAAATAATTACAAAACTTTAACAAGACGAACAAATTATCGTTCAACAAATCGTTTGCATTACATCAAGACAAAGGCTCAGAAAAAGGAGTGCATCAATTTCAATAATATAGTCACACCCAAATTATTTGAAGGTGATGGCAGCTTGCAGCTTGAAACAATTCTAAAGCCTTTCGAAATGTTTCAATTTACATAGAGGGTACCTTTTTGTGATTGTGGAAAGACTGTTGGTAATCCAGATCCATGTCTAGCTAAGTTACCGTGATATCGTCACGGACTACCCTATCGTCGATAAAAATTTATTATGCCTGTCCCGCGTCGCATTTCATATGTATTAGAACATGGATTACAAGGAATGAAAATATAATCCTTCCCTCATATTCCTTGAATTTTAGGTAGATATTATCACAATTTGTGGCTCTTTACATCAGTGTCAATTCTGGTTGTTATTCCACTCTTGAGGTGCCAAAATTTGCGTATCTTCGCTTGATAATGGCGCTGATATCATTGTCAAACGCATAGCCTAATTATCATCACAGAACTTTGTAAACATCAATTACTCCTCTAACTGACGTGAAACGTTCGTTCCGGGTAATGAATTCACTGCTGCTGCCATCACATTTCGTCTTGGGGGTCTTATGCTAGTACTGGACCCCACAACGATTGGAGGAGTATTGGACCCGCCTAGAAGGAGCGAATTTTGGAATGAATTGTCAGCCAATATGCTCTGATGTCAATGTGATAACCATGAGCAAATGATTCTATTATTAATCCTTCTGTTTAATCTGATTGCAACTTTTTTTTGTTTGATCTTTCTGTCAGAAATGCAGCATTTCTGGATATTCTTTCTTGAAGATTTTTTCTAATCACCAACAGCTTAGGATGAAAAAATATTAATTTGCTTGGAACAACACACTAAGACTTAGTCAACATTACCCACTGGATGCATGCAGTACAAACACCAGTGTGTTCTGCGGGTCCATTATATGCACAGGGTCCATCAGTGGCATACACTCTCTATATCTGTTATGGTGCTTCCATTGTAAATACAGGGATCAACCTGAGATGAGCTTCATGATTTTACCCCGTAGTAAAAATGAACAAATCCTACTGACTGACGAGCGACGACGACGATGACGGCGCGGTGTTTATGGCGTTTGCGAAACGAGCTGTAGACGATAAGACAATGTGCAAAATATCGTGTCACCACAGCAACATTGCGCAGAAAGATAATTTCCGTAGCAACATCATTTCCTGGCTTTGTTCGTGCTACGCTGTGTGAAAGGAGACGATCTGCATTCGTTTTCCATCCAGCAGAAAGTGATGAGCTGAAAATATGCAAATCATAATCTGATTGTCTCTGATGCTTGTTGTTTGGGAGATGATTTTAATATAAAACACAGACAAACGGACATAACGTTAGATTGAATAGAAAAATCTTAAGATCATGTCACATGATTCATGTGTCTCCAAACGTCGTATTATTAGTCGAGTCAAGTAAGTGACACTAAAATGTTAAGGTCGAAATAGGTATCTGTATATTTACAACAAGGTGGTGGGGCCCATTTCCACTATAAACAATACGTGGGTAAGAGTTGATTTGGAATATTGATTCCGGGTTTTGGACCATGTGTCCGATATCGGAAATTTGGTTTCATCAGTACCAGCTAAGTTTAGACGGAGGTCATTTCTAGACCAACATTTGAAAAGGGCGTAACAGCCAAAATTCATTCCTTCTGATTTTTCGTCCACATATACAGCTATATATAGCTAAGCTGAAGAAAGTACCAGTCTAGTGTACTGAGAGTCGTGGGTTAAAATTCCACCGAATTTGAGAAGTAGTGATGGAAAATGCTGATTACACGCGAAAAAAGCGTTCTCGAATCCGTGAACCAGCAAAAAACACCGTGATGTAAATCACGAATTCAGACACCAGTCACGTCTTCTAGAATGTTCCAGAAAACGAGATTTTGAACTATACAAGCGATCGATCGGTAAATGATATTATATTAATTCGATTTCCATAACTAAAATTGATGAAAAAATCACCTAATCCTCACGATTCGAATCTGCAACCAACTGCAACAAAATCCCAAAAGGATGGCACCATAGTGAACGATTTATCATAACATTCAAGCCAGTTGTCAACTTTCTGACAGGACAATTTCAAATGAGCTGTGCCCACCAGGATTTACGTTTATGATGGAAAAGGAAAATCCTGACTAAATATAGCTGAGTATAAACCCGCGAGGGTTTAACGGAGGTGATGAAAACTAACGGAAAGGATGTGTTTTCCAACAATGAACCCTCTCAACAAAAGATTTTGGTTCAATTTCGACTTGATTCTCGTGATGATTATTCGTCGCCAAGCGGAGACGTCGTTGAGGATGACATTGCATGGAAAATAATAAATCTGCCGGCCGGTTCTGGGTGGGGTGCGATGGTTGGAATTGAAACAACCATCAAAAAGGGTGATATAAAGCGCTGAGCAAATAGGCACCTGTTGTTAACCGGCACTGGCGTTCTTATTGCTTTTTATCATAAGGGTAAAGTTCCATTTTCTTATGAACACTGACAAATATTATACCAGTTAAGCAGGATTGTTTTTCATGTTCTCTGCAAAAATCGTTCTCTCACTTTACCACAAAAGTGTATCCCTCGTGTCTTTCTGGTACCACGTGGATTGAACTAGGGGAGGCAAGACAAACGAGATCGGTTAGGTTTTGTTCGAAATTCTTTAACTTTACAAAGTTGACCCTTTCGTGTCAAAACTGGTATGGGACAAGCACACAAACCAAAAGTAAAGATCGCTTGACACTTGAGGACTGGGAAGGGTTAAATGTTTCAGAGAATAAAATGAACTTTTTCAAGTGAATTAAAGCTGACGTAAGTCGGGATGGGAATACCATTGAGGCGATATCTGATTTCGCTTTGTGGTACATAGGGAACCATTTGTGGAACATACCCAAGTTTAAATTTTGGGAATATGTGATTCAAGGAGTGATTTTTGATAAAACCGTAAAATTACTCCGAAGAAAAGTAACCAACGACTAGACTTCAAGATCCATACAAAACGAGCACAATGCGTAAAGAACTGTTCTGCTGGCATGCTTTTCAACTAAGAATTCTATCAGCATTTCCTGTGTTATTGCAGTAGACTCTCTACAGCTCGATGTTCTGTATCTCTATATCTCTACCTATGTCGAGTTCTCACGGTCCCTCAAATCCCCATATATTTTTGATTTCGATGTTATTACTAGAGACCTCTGCATCTCCACAATAACCACGAGAAGAAACTTGTGTTATTTGGGAGGGGTTATCAGTAACAATAATCGGGATTCACCATGGAAAGTGACGTGTGACCTATGCACCTTCTATACAACTGTATTGGCATGTATTATCATGTTCAATTTTTCATCCTTCGCAAGGTTAAACAATCAATCGCTCAAAGTGAGCGATTGTTCATTTGAATTTTGGACTAAGAGTCCGTGTTATAATTTCTTAAGTGTAGATAAGGAAATAAGCGGTATTGAAATTGAAAACAAGTAGATATTCACGGCTTTTTCTTCCTTCTTTCTTCTTTCTTCTTCCTTCTTCCTTCTTCCGTCTCTCTTCGAAGAAATTCTTTCTTATTTCTACTTTCCTATTCCTATTTCCTACTTTCTTCTTCCGTTTTACTTCTTCTTCACTTCACACTACTCACTTCTTACTGCTCACTTTTCATTCGGCCTAATGACCCAGCATATTAAGGAACAATGCACCATGCGTCAGCGAATAAGCATTCTGGTATGAAAAGTGCGTGGAGACACGTAGTACATTGTAGGTTAGTCCCACTAGGGGCTTGGGTAGGTGCGTTTTAAGGCCTTTTCCTCTACTTAAAACCCCCTAAGTTCGCTTCCTTTCCTACTGCAACATTATATTACTTAACGTCGACCAAACCGCGAGTCTTTCAGTTCACCATTATTACAAACATTATTGTGCAACACTGTTTTAAAATATTGTTTCTAGCTCTGCTACGCTTCACGGCAAATGAGCCTCCCAAATAAACGATAGATTAAACAAAACGATATCTTCACCATAGTTCAACTTAATTGAAATGGAGAACTCTTTTATTCAAACATTGCATGGTTCTTAAATTTAAACACTGCTTACTGAACATGGAAAGGATCATGCCCTGTCATAATGAAGAATTTACTTTAATGCCATCAATGAAATTATAATCCGCAAGGGGGGAACTCGTTGTTCCATGAGCACACGACAGCAGCAGAAGCAGAATGCAGATGCTCTCGAAAAATGCATTGTCGAACAAAAACGGATGAAATGATTCTCTCACATAGTAATATATCAATTTTGCCCTATGCATCGTTGCTCTTATCGCATGCAGGGACCTTTCCAAGCACAATGAAGACTGTTTTGCATACCTCATGAGTCATGGCAATGAATATGCTGCTTTGTTCTGCAGCACTGGAAGTTTTATCAGCCATTACTATGAATAAAAGCATGTGGCTGTGTGAATGTTTGATAATTTTTTTTCGAAGATAATTATTTCAATTCAAGAATCATCTATTAGACAATATATAATAAAACAGGGAAGGTTAGACCGAAGAATATAATAAGGAGGCAGTTCAAACACATTTTCAAGAATAACTATAAAATTATTTGTAATTCAATCCTAAATAATTACATTAGATACAAGAAGCATCTTTTTTGCGCAAAGATGAATCTTACATGATTCATTAATACAATAGCCGCCAGATGTACAGAGGGCAAATAACGTTACCAGTGCAACCCAAATCCGCTTTTACAAAGCCGGTACGGTGCGGTGGCGTTGTTTGGGTAAACCAACTTGGTAATACTTACCCCGTATCAATAAACAGATTAGTTTACTCGATACATGAGCTTATGACGGTGCACTAACCTGCAGTACCTGTCAAATATCTGCATCATGCGTCATTATTAGGCTGTTCCAAGAAAAAAAAAACTATGTTAAACATGTCTGTTGCGTGCAAGTGCAAATCAAATTTCCGTGAATTTTTTTTTCTAGGTTCACGAGATTTTTTTTTTTTTAATTTGTGCCGCTATGTCATGTAAGCTTTATATGTCATAATCATAAATAAATCGGTTTTGACGGCCATTGTGCGGTTTGTGTATTGAGTTGCTAGGCGACAATGTGCCAAATAAGGGTACAATGCAATGTACAACAGGTGAACATAATACAAGTAAATATCGATGCAGCTTAAGAAATCATCGGTCAAGAATCAAGCATCTTTAAGAAAAACTCATAGTGAGAAATGCGACTTTTCTGAATTTGAGTTCATTTGTGACAGCCTAAATGCCATGTGTTATCATGCTGGATCAACCTGTACCATCTCTGTCATGGGTTCCCAAACTGTAGGTCACTAATTAATTATTCTTTGGCGGATCTTAAAATCTTAAGATAAATGGTACAAAATTACGACAAGTACTCCTTGCAGCTATTTTTTTTATTAATTATGTAAAAAAAATCCTGAACACCTTGACCGATCACAACCAAATAAGGAACATACATTCTATATCTTAGGAAGACGACGATAGGGGAGGGATTATCTCTGGAAGAAGGGGAAGGGTATGTGGCAGGAGAGGAGTTTTGATAGTTATCGATCAACTTAGTATAACTTCTGAATCCCTTGGCCGAGTTCACCCAAATTTGGAACACAAATTCTTTATCTTAAGGAGACGCTGATAGGAGAGGGATGATATTTAAAAAGGACCAAGTTGGAACACGCATTCTTTATTTTGTAACGTTGGACGTTTATTTTGAATTAAATTTGAAAAGGAATTCAAAAGCGTTTTTAACTTTTTAAGCAAAATCAATTGTAAATAATTGTTTAAATTAGTTTCTATTATTGTAATCAAGTTAAACAACTTTTGACGTTTTTATCCTTTAAAGTAGAATAATATTTAGATTAAATTAAAACTTATTAATTGCAACTTAATTATTTTTTTCCTTTTCTGTATATATTTTATTTTATTTGAATAAATTTAGCTTTGGACATTTTTATCTTTTTAAGCAAAATAATGCTAGAACTCGTTAAGCCGGCTTGACGATTCAAAGTCCAAATCAAGACCAAAATATAACCCGTCTCTGCCTGACTACATGAAATGTTTCGTACAGTTTGCGTTTTTGTTAAGCCAAAGTGGTATACTGCTTCAGTGTAGTGCAGCATAGGCTCCTGAAAGTGTAGATCTCGTTTTCAACCATTTGCCTTAATCTAGGAAGGCGCCAAACTGCTATCGCCATTTGAAAATCTGGGAATAATAAAAAATTGTCCTTCAAGGTTTCCTGAAGGAAAAACCCTTAGGCTCGTTCATTTTAGCTCACACTAGAGAAGTAGAAGTATCAAGGTCTTCAAATTCCGTTAAAAGTTAGAAGTTTCACAAGTGGAACGTGTGAACCTTTAAGCCTGTCGAAGGTAGATTGAGAGCAGTGGGTTTAAAAAGTGCTCGCCCGGTGAATCGGAAAGGTACGTGAAGCCGGGTCGTTAGGAAAAGTAAGCTCGAGGGAATGGTATTCCGGACGCTCTCTAGGATCAAAAATCGGAAGTCTTCCGTCCAGCCGTCACTCTCTCCGCACCTTTAATTCGGCCATTTTGCGCACGAGCTCACACCGCCATCTTGTGGAGCAGCGAACGCCTACTGGCAAGCCGCCGGTAACTTGACGCTCCGAGGACAACGACGTCATCAAATCGATCGGACGAATAATCGTCGTCCCCATCACCCCATCGGAAAATCATTCGTTTTCGGCACCCCGTCGGGAAGCCATCTGTCTTCGGAACGCCATCCGTCTTCGACACCCCGCCGGAAACCATCCGTCTCCAACCCGAATGAACCTAATTATGCAATAAATCATTGAAATGAATGAGAAGATCTGGGTACCAATTGATTTCATTTTCAGCAATTCCGTTTAGAACTCACTGTTCTCCTACGTTTCCAGTAGTTTCGTTGGTAGATTGGTTTCTTCAGACATCTATTCCTCTGCGGTAAGTGAGTATTGGGTTGAACGAGCTTAAGCGAGTCTTCTTCTTATTGGCATTACATTCCCACACTGGGACAGAGCCGCCTCGCAGTTTAGTGTTCATTAAGCACTTCCTTAGTTATTAACTGCGAGGTTTCTAAGCCAGGTTACAATTTTTGCATTCGTATATCATGAGGCTAACACGATGATACTTTTATGCCCAGGGAAGTCGAGACAATTTCCAATCCGAAAATTGTCTAGACCGGCACCGGGAATCGAACCCAGCCACCCTCAGCATGGTCTTGCTTTGTAGCCGCGCGTCTTACCGCACGGGCCCAGCTTAAGCGAGTACGAGGGGTATTAAGGGATAAGTAGAGCGAGCTTGGTTTTCATTGGTTTGGCAAGTGGTTTGGAAGATTCAGCCAGCAACCAGCCAGAGGTATTGTCTCAAGAAAGCCGGACAAATCAACAGACTATTGGTGGCGCTAAAGCCACCAAAGTAATAAAAACCTCATGAATTTTTGCGAATGGTTACAATCCTAAGGAGATGCCGATATAGAAGGGATGAACTTTGGAAAAGAATGAGGGGGTGGGGGGAGGGATGTCATTTAGTTATCGATCAACTCAAAATAAATTCTGAACCACTTAGCCGATTTCAACCAAATTTGGAACACTTGGAACACACGACCAACTCAACCCCCGCTTCAACTTGACTGCTTCCATCCAAATTTAGAACACATATTCTTTGTCCTGTGGGAACAGTTATAGTGATGGAGAGACGGTAATTTGAAGAGAGGGAGGGGTATTGTTAAGTTTTTTGTTTCAACTTAGCGTAACACTTAAACCCCTTGACCAAATTCAACCAAATTTGGAACAAATATTCTCTAGGCTTTTCGCTTTTGGAAGAAGACAACGCTGGGTTTGATTCCTTCTTTAAAAATTGGTCAATGTTTTCAAAAAAAGCCTATCTGTCAAGTCAAATGATGAAATATCATTAACAAAATACAATTAACTTAAGAAAATTATGCGGAGCTTTTTAGTGGAATGTCTTCACTTGTCGTAAGACGAGTTTGTACAATCCCATTTTATTCCACCACTTAATTGTACCTTGACAGATACGTATTTAGACCTCAACAGTAAGGTTGTCTTCAGTGTCTCGTAATTGACTCTACTTAGTCGAATTAAATGGGATTGTACAAACTCGTCTTACGACATGTGACAATTACCTTGTTGTCCAATTGGTATTAGCATTTTCCTATTGTAAAAGAACTGAGAATCAAACTGGCAACTCCGAGCAAGGCCGGGTACAAACAGTTAGTCATAAATAATTTAAGAGTACATTTTATAGTTGTATCATTTATTTATCTCGATAGAACAGTTACGCTGTCATGCCGTTGGGGCTCTCCTTAGCTCAGCGGTTAGGTGTGCAGCTTCAATGCAAGACCACGTTGAAACACGATCACATTTTTTTATTGGCACTTAGTGTGATTTAACAGAACCTCGACCAGTTGTCCCATATCGTTTTCCACCGATGAAGTTCTAGTGATCGCGCTATTCGCACTCCTTATTTTTATTTTTGTTCATTGCGAGAAATGTGATGCAGGTCTCAAACTCACGAAGTTTGAGAACCTTTGTATTTTGTGCAAGGAACATCGAACCACTAGCAACGGTGATTGCTAGTTTCATTGGAAACGGCTATGGTATGAGAAAAGTGGACTCAATATCCCGACATGGGCCCGGCATTTGCTAATATTAAAAGCCGGTATTTGCATAACATAGTTGCTCCAGGTCGGTCGTTACTACACCGTTTCAAATTTCCAGAACGTTGTTGCATAGGATTTACGTTTTCCTATGCCTACTCTCAAATGGTTGGTTAATTTTCATGGAAGAGGAATCGAAATAAAAGTGTGCATGATGAGATTAAATAATTAGCGGCGCATTACAAATATGCATTTAGCTTCGACATTTGGAATACAAATTTGGATTTTTAATTTGACTATACTTCGAATTGCTTGTGAGTTTTGATAGTAAACTTAATCTGAAACTTTTTGCTCAAATTCCTGACTAATGAACGTTAACTAAAATTTGGTATTCAAAATCTGATATCACACAAAAACAATTTGTTTATGTAAGAAGTTTCTGTAACATTCAGTTCAACATGTTCCTAAAAAAGCTTTTAATTTAAGTTCTTATAGTATTGAATTTGACTCAGTAGGTATTGATTCTTCGTGTCTAACACACAGCAGAACGAACAAAAACATTGTCACTTGTCATAAGACGAGTTTGTACAATCCCACTGAATTCCACCACTTAATTGTATCTTAACAGATACGTATTTCGATCTCAACAGTAAGGCCGTCCGACTGAAGACGGCCTTACTGTTGAGGTCGAAATACGTATCTGTCAAGATACAATTAAGTGGTGGAATTCAATGGGATTGTACACACTCGTCTTGTGACAAGTGAAAACATTCCACTAAAAAGCTCAAAATAATTTTCTTAAAAAAAATATTGTTTTCTGTAGTGAAGTTTGGTTTAGATTTATATACTTATAAACAATCTCTTGTGAGGATTTGAATAAAAATGAATAGGTATTTCGACGGTTTCGTTTTCGACATTTTGATGGCAAAGACAAAGACCCAGGTAGTAATTCATAATATATCAAAAGTTATGTTTATTTCAAAATATGACGATTTTTCGAAAAGTTCATATCCATGAATATGTCGATTTTCTGAAGTTTTCTCCCTAAAAAAATTGAGTTGTGCCTGTATTGCACGAAACCATCGATTTGTTCTATTTATACACATTGTTAAAATGATGCTCTAAGGATCGGTCATGCTCCAGAATTTTTCCTTAACAATATTTCAAGAAAAATTATTCAGGCTCTTTAAGTGGAATGTCTTCAATTGTCTAATACGAATTTAGTACTTTCCATTTAATTCCACACCGTTTTGTTATCTTTCCAGATCCATATTTCGACCTTAACTGTGAGGCAGTCTTCAGTTTCTCGTACTTGACTCAACCTCTGAAAAGAATTAAAAGGAAAGTACTAAGCTCGTCTAAGACAGTTAAATATTTCCAAGGTTTTCACATCACAGTTCTTGCAGCAAATTTCTTCGAAGTTTTCAGCAATATGAAATGAATTAAATTTTATCTGTTCATTCTACTTGTCATAAGACGAGTTAGTACTACCCTATTTTATACCACTTCATGACCACTCGGTGGCTGGTCAAGTGCGGGACAGTGAAGACTGGCTTACTGTTAAAGTCAAAATACGTAATTGTAAAGTTACAATTAAGTGAATGAATTGGCATTTTTGGCATTTTTACTTTTCCCGTCCAGGCAGATAATAAAGGCAGCCCTTACTTTGCGCATGTTTTTCTATTAGGGTAACGGTACCAATAGTGGAGGTATTAGTAGATCTATCGTTTTTTTTAAATTGATAATTTTACCGTTTACCGGAAATTTACAGTTATTATATCTTATCCAATAGATAAACTCATAAATTTGCTAACAGAAATGAGATTGATGTCATTTAACATCAACAACTACAAAATATTGCTTGCGCCACTAATGGGTACACTGGTATAAGGTGGCGGTAAAAATTAATTTTGGTTCCCATAGTGGTGCTATCCATTGATTTCTTATGGAACTTGCCACTATAGGTGCAAGGGAGTCGATTTTATAAAGGAAAATCAATGTTTTCAATAGTTTTTCAAGTGAAATCTTAGGATAAGTTGCATTTAACAGGATATTTAAAGGACGACGCATCAACTGAATCATCGTAAAGTGTATAATTATGATAAATCTCATTAAAATCCCGCTACTATTGGTGCTACCTCCACTAAGGATACGGTTACCCTAATTGCTAAATTTTAGCTCAGCTATGAATCATGAACTGGCTACGTGCCCGGCCTATCGCAATGGTTCGATTTTCGCGGTGACGAAATCGGGTAAAGCGACCTATTATGGAGGGGATAAGCACCGTGTCAAAACAAAATTGATTTCAAAAATTCTTCAAAAATTACCTGTTGGTTGTTTCCACATTGTAGTAGTCGAAAAGGATGCCCGTTGCCTATAGTTTCGTACACTTTACGTCCATTTTGCTGAACTTATGTTGTTTTGTTTTTATCACAATAAAAGCAAACTACCGCAATAACAGGACGCAGTTGCCTATGGTTGCGATATTTTTTGAAGGTCAGTCCTATTGTTGCGGTATTGCATGTAATTCTTATGGAGATCGATACCACAATAATAGGACCTTAGCACTACCGCAATAATAGGCTCAAAGGATTCAATTGTTTAACGAAAAATGTTGATTTTGACGTAGGACTACGTCTGTGTTTTCTATATTGGGGTACACTTTACGATTGCGAAAATCGGGGACCGTCACGAAAATATGATAGACTTTAAACTTTAATATCTAAGCCGTTTCTCGATGGATTTTCAATTTTTTTGGACCTATCGATCAAGGATGAGTCAACGCTTCTTTGTATTTATTTAAAAATACTGATTTTTAACTATTTATTAACGATAATTGATAAAAAGTTTAGAAATAGGTAAACTAACCAATCACGTACATACATCACTAGCACAGACATCAAAAATCAACTTGCGAGTTTGGATCTAATCCTCAGTTTGAACAAGATTTTACGCATAGCAGACGCATCAAAGCGATCGTAGCGAAGCAGCATCACGGAGGCGCTAATAACATTTTCAAAGAAAATCCATCGCATTTGTGGTGGTACTCGATGTGTTGCCAGATCATTCAACCTCAACGAACCAGAATTTCATATGAAGAAAAGGTTGACCACAAAAATAGCACTGTGGCGATCCCGCCTCGCCAGTGCCGATGCTGAAAATTTATTACAAATTGTGGTGTCAGTTAGTTGGAAAGGAACATTGGGAAAAGAAAATTGGTTCTTCTCAGGACCAACATTTTATGAAAAGAAAGAGTTAATTGCGAAAATGGACTGTTTCGGTGGCATCGGGTTTGGCGTGGTAGCTTGGTTGCTGTTAGTGATCCCATCCATTAAAATTCACTACATCATCTCCCTCCGACGCGCTATCAAATTCGCTATTTACGATTGAGTTTTGAACTTTGAAGAAAGTTTATTTCGGATAGTCGGATCAACTTTCTTTTGTATAAAATCAATAAAGACGCTACCTTTGTGAAAACTATCTACCTACAGCAACTACCCATTAGTGACCGTCGCTTGGACAGACAGATGCCAAGAGATAATGTTTTGTAATTTGAAGAAACTTCGTTTCTGTTGTCATTCCTCGCAACAATACGCATCTTAAGGTTAAAAGACTATTATTCTTCCATATACTTCCACTATTCACTTTTATGTATCAACAAGCAGATACGTATTTCGTTTCCTACTTGGAAACTTCTTCAGTGTTTGTTATCAACTGAAGAAAAACATTGCTCGTTAACTTTAAACAAGTAGGAAACGAAATACGTATCTGCTTGTTGATACATAAAAGTGAATAGTGGAAGTAAATGGAAGAATAATAGTCTTTTAACCTTGTAGCATTTCCCCTAAGACGCTCTAAAAATAATTAACGCATCTTAGATAAACAACATCTCATAACCAAATTCAGAATCTTGCGAGAAAGTTTCATTGGATTCGTAGAATTTATCATTCTCCGAACGGTTCGTTGTCTGTGAAACCCGATCGAAATGGCTCGCGCGCGCCGAAAAGCAGCTTTTTTATATCTAATGAAGTAATTACATTAGCCCCGCCCCTTCATTAATTGTTATGAGTGCACCTTATATTTACACACATATCAGCTCACAAAGGGGCGGGGCTTAAGGGTTTAATTTATTAAATACAAGAAAGCTGCTGTTCGGCGCGCGCGCGCCATTTGATCGCGATTCCACAGAAGGTGGTTCGACATTCGGTGCAGCGGAGCGGACACAGCAGCAGGAAGTGGGTGATGCAGATGCAGTTAACTAACTGGAATGGGAATTGGGAAAAGAAAATTGGTTCTTCTCAGGACCAACATTTTACGAAAAGAAAGAGTTAATTGCGAAAATGGACTGTTTCGGTGGCATCGGGTTTGGCGTGGTAGCTTGGTTGCTGTTAGTGATCCCATCCATTTAAAATTCAAAAGTAGACGCTTTCCCGGATAACGGCAATGGTGGATGTGATCCCTTCTTTAAAAATAGGCGTTTGCCAGGATTAAAGCAATGGCGGATAAGATGCCTTCTTCAAAAGAAGGCGCTTGTCCGAATTAGGGCAATGGTGAATGTGATCCCTGCTCTGCCGTAATCTGGAAAAGTTACGTAAGAGCCAATTTACAACATGCATGCTTTACATTTTTCTGCTAAAGAGCTCGATGAGTAGTACCCGTTAACGCTATTTTTGGAAAATGGCGTATACGTTACTTTTTCAGATTACGGCAGTTCTGTGTGCCATGAATTTATAGTTATTTGAATGTTCGTTTGGCAGTATGTGTATTCGGCTGGTCTTTACGGATGACACGAGGCCACACACACACACACACACACACACACACACACACACACACACACACACACACACACACACACACACACACACACACACACACACACACACACACACACACACACACACACACACACACACACACACACACACACACACACACACACACACACACACACACACACACACACACACACACACACACACACACACACACCTAAAAGCAGGCGCTTGCTGGGATTAAAGTAATGGAAGATGTGATTCTTTTTTTAAAAATGGGCGTTTGCCAGGATTGAATCAATGGTGGATATGATCCTTTCTTCAAAAGAAGGCACTTGTCCGGATAAGGGTAATGGTGGATGTAATTCAATTTTTAAAAGAAGGCGCTTGCTCGGATTAAGGCAATGGTGGATGTGGTCTCTTCTTTAAAAGTAGGCGTTTGCCACAAATGAAGCAATGGTGGATGTGATTCCTTCTTCAAAGGTAGGTGCTTGCCCGGATTAAGGCAATGGTGGATGTAATGTCTTCTTTAAAAGTAGGCGCTTGTCCGGATTAAGGCAATGGTGGATGTGGTCCCTTCTTTGAAAATAGGCGTTTGTCAGAAATGAAGCATTGGTGGATATGATCCATTTCTTTAAAAGAAGGCGCTTGCTCCGATTAAGGCAAGGATAAATTTTATCCCGGGGTCCTCCTTAGCATAGCGGTGAGATGCGCGGCTATGAAGCAAGACCATGCTGAGGGTGGCTGGGTTAGATTCCCGGTGCCGGCCTAGGAAATTTTCGATTTGGAAATTGGCTCCCTGGGCATAAAAGTATCATCGTGTTAGCCTCATGATATACGAATGCAAAAATGGTAACTTGGCTTAGATACCTCGTGGTTAATAACTGTGGAAGTGCTGAATTAATACTAAGCAGCAAGGAGGCAATGTCCCAGTGGGGATGTAATGCCAATGAATAAGAAGAAGAAGGTGTTATCCCTTCTTTAAAAGTAGGTGTTTGCTCGTGCCCATGTTTGAATATGTCAATTGTGGATATGAACGAGAGGAGCCGGCCAAGGGCCGAAAATCTCGTTAATAAAGATAAATAATAATAATCCTTCTTTAGAAATAGACATTTTGCCTAGACTTGTAGATATAACTTCTTCAATGAAAGCAAATGGCGTCTAGTATGACTTAAAATGTTATTATCAAATTGTAAATATGATTTAATTTTTGAAATGAAGTCTGCGTCTGGAATGAGGCGAAGAAATATGATATCCATTCGTAAACAGTTTGTTTGGTATTAGACAAATATGAATGTTTTTGTTTTGATAAATAGTATCCATCCTTCTGAAAATAGTCTAATATGTTAAATAATCCCTTGATGAAAATTAATTATTCCGCAAATCCTTTCATTAGTAAATAATGCCTAGCCCCCGTTATGCAATATTACCTTCTTTATATATTTTTTTTCTGTTCTTTAGCCACCAATAATAATCGGGATTTCCAGGGGAATGCTACATTCTGGCAAATTGCATCCTGGAAAATGGTCTATTCTGGGGAACGGCTTTCTGGCATATGGTCCATTCTGGCAAATGGGTTTCTGGCAAAAATCATTCTGGCAAATTGATTCGGGCAAATGGTTTTCTGGCAGATGTCATACAATCCGGAGTGGTACAGTGCATAAAAGTCTTTTTCATTCAGCTCGGTTCATGGTTGCACGTCGCCGACCACTTAGTCTGTGGAGGGTCTGCAAATCATCCTCCAAGAAGGCAAGGTGCACAGCGGGCAAGGTGGATCAAGTGAAAGATTAAGGCAATCAATAGTGGGTGTAATTTCTCCTTTAAAAGTAGGCATTTGTCCGGATTAACGATATGGTGGATGTAATTCATTTTTCAAAAGAAGGCGCTTGCACGGATTAAGGCAATGGTGAATCAGATAGCTTCTTAAAAAGCAGACGCATGCCCGGATAAAGGCACTGGTGGATGTGATCCCTTCTTAGAAATAGGCGTTTGTCAGGATTAAATCAATGGTGGATATGATCCCTTCTTCAAAAGAAGGCGCTTGCCCTTGATCAACGCTATGGTGCACACTCAGTTTCACTCGGCATTTTTTGATTCTTTTGCCGAGATCCGCACAGCCGAGCGCTCGGTTCATGAATTTCTGCCGATATCTCAGCTGAAACAGTCATTTGTTTACTGCGGCACTCAAAGGAGCCGCCGTAATCATATGTCCATTCAGCCGATATATCAGCAAACGAACTTAAACCGAGATTTGCACAGCCGAGATCGGTGGAAAAATTTAAGTGTGTGGATGTAATTCATTCTTTAAAAGGATGCACTTGCCCGGATTTAGACAATGGCGGATGTGATTCCTTCTTTAAAATTAGGCGATTTCTAGCATTAAAGCAATGGTAGAAATTATCCCTTCTACACAAATTAGGCGCTTGCCCGGATTAAAGCAAAGGTGGATGTGATTAAAAGAAGGCGATTTCTCAGATTAAGGTAAGAGTAGATATTATCCCTTCTCTAGTCCCAGTATTTGAATATGCTAATTGTGGATATGATTCCTTGTTTAAAAGTAAACAATTAGCCTAGAATATAACTTCTTCAATGAAAGCAAAAAGTTGTCTAGTACGCCTTAAAGTGATATTGTCCAATCCTAGATAAGATTCAATTTTGAAAATGAATTCTGCGTCTGGAATGAGGCGAAGAAATATGATATCAATTCGTAAATAGTTTGTTTGGTATTAGGCAAATATGATTGTATTTTTCGATTGTGGAGTATTTGGCGCCGCGCAAATGATGTTGCAGAAGAAGTGTAGGAGGTAATTAAATATTTTTAAAAATTTGAACTCGAAAAAGACCGCCTGGCAAAACGAATTGGCAACACACCGGTAATATTGATGAACGATTATGCTGAGAACATAGATCAAACGAGTGAACGGAGTGTTTTCTATCCTTTTAAAAGGCACAATAAATGTGGCCGAAACATCAGTTGTAGAACGGATATTCGTTTATGATCTTATTAAGACTTAAAGCCGAGAACTGTCTGTCACAGTCGACTCCTTACACATGTATTTTTGATATATGTATGGTATCCATCTCTCTGAAAATTATCTAACATTTAAAATAATCCCTTTTATGAAAATGTATTATGCCGAGAATCCCTGCATTAGTAAATGATGCCAAATCTCCGTTATACAAAATTACCTTCTTTATGTAATTATTTTTTCATTCTTTATTATTGGTTGAATAATCGTAATTTCCAGTTTAACTGTTTCTGGGGAATGGTACATTCTGGCAAATTGCATTCTCGAAAATGATCTATTCTGGGGAATGGCTTTTTGGTATTTGGTCATTCTGGCAAATTGATTCTGGTAAATGGTTTTCTGGCAAATGTCATACAATCGTCGAAATAATATTTTATACAAGTTTTCATGACTTTTAATACAATATCGTTAGTTTTGGGAACCGAAAGACTCGCAGTTTGGTCCAGGTTGTGACAATTAAATGCTTTCAATCATTTGATGTTGGATATTCTGTTAGATTCGACCACATATTTTATAGTTGCTTTGTATTCTATGTTTACAGCCGTACTACAGCCAATCACAGGGCTGACTCTTGTTGTTTTTCTCCAAGAGACTTTATCATAAAGAATATCCTCTAGAATCCGTTCATGTTTGTAATTTGCAAGAGATCTGTCCGCATAGGTTGACAGAGAATCAATGCATATACTGAAAAATTTAAGAGAATTTCGCACTTCAAGCTTTTACCAGGCAGGTTTGAGAGATCAGTTCTTTTCGAATACTTCCAAAATTGTTTTCGAACCGCTATTGAAACAATCGAGTACATGTGAATATTTATATTACTATACAAACCATCTAGTTACCCTTCTATAGCATTTCTTGCATTCGTACCAACAGGCTCCAGTTTCACGTTTTTGCGATATCTTTGCGTTTTGCGCAAGACCCTTTCCTTAGAGGTGGGATCTGCTGAAATGCTTTGATGTTTCACGAGGTGATGGACTTTAATGCTACCTGCCAAATTCCCTCTGAAATAGAAAATGTGTCGCATTCTGGGTAAATACCTTTTTCCTGTTTTGTTTACCTGCTTGGCCTAGAACCGTTCATTCAACATAGCTCACGTGCATCCAACACTTCGTAGGAAAGCCACCCCGATCCGGAAACGACTGGCTTCATGAGCAAACACTAAAACTGTGAAAAGCGCCACATGAGTCATTTGAAACGTGACGGAAGAAATGTGCAAAACGTTCAGCGAACTGAAATACCTGTACAGCACCACACACCGGTCGGTACAAATTGCCAACTCGTCGCGGTGGGAGCGAGTTCATGCAAACGAAAAATTTGAGTTATTCCGGATGAGTGGATTCGATTTTGGCTGCGAAAACTTCCGCATAATTATGGCAATCAATTTTACCGCTGGAAAGCCACAATTGATTCCACCTCATTAGGGTTGAAGAGGATGTTAACGAAGTGAAATATAGCTAAAATTTATTCAATTGAGAAAATTATCTAAGGTTGCACTCGTTTGATATTTTATCAAGATATAATTAAAGATAAATTGCGGTATAAAATCTAACAACATCATTTTAAGTACACATACACAAAACATTGACGGCTCGTGGCACGTTGAATAATATAAATCTGAAAAAGCGGACAATAAGATCCTTTTCTCTACCATGGAGTAGTTTCCGCTAAGCATATTATATAAGCACATTTTCCTAGTCTTAATTGTTTCAATTCAATCTTAAGACTGGACCACAATATGATAACCATTTGCCTAAGTAGTATAGAGCAGTTCGAATTGGCGTAATTTATTGGAATACGATAGTAAAGTATGTGAACGAATCAATTTGTTCTTTATTTTGGTCAACAATGACAGATATTCATGGTAACCGTCATCAAATCAGAATGGTCGGGCCCATTGGAACCATACTAAATAGCAAGATTGATAAAAACACAATGCCGTGAGATGTCCTTGCTTATGAATACAGTGACGTCGTTTTGATAGCTTATGGTTGGAACCGTAAGGATCTAAGCAAAAAAGCCTTAGTAAGAGTCAGCATGTATAGATATATTTTTTTTATGTATGTTTTTTCTTTACTGAAGCACCAAAACACCATGCCATAAATAACAGATGATTCCTTGCACACAGTGCTTCGACACGCCACTTCTGCAGCATCACATTTTTATTATTTTCTTCCTCGAGATACCATTTTGGTTGTATAGCGTTGAAAAAGAGGTAGACGTAACGAACGGGAATGACGAACTGTGGGAAAATCAATGCTTTTTTGATGTTGATGCGTGTTTTATGATCGAGCAATTTTCAGATCGTTCTGTCCTGAACCTGCGAAGGAATGCTGTAAATCTGTCATACTAAATCTGTTAGTATCAGTTAAGGATTTCATGTCATCCTGGACTCATCCATCATATGTGGTATTTACATGAACGTTTGGAATACCAAAATGATAGAGCTTTTAGTTGAATGTTTGAGTGCAGTTAAACGTCCATTCATTCAGCTGATATTCTACAATTTAAAATTATCTAACTTTTGAAATTATCTCAATTAAAAGAAACAGAATAATCCAATTCCATTGAATTCCACCACTTAATTGTATCTTGACAGATACGTATTTCGACCTCAACAGTAAGGCCGTCTTCAGTGTCTTGTACTTGACTCGACTTGTCAACAAGAAGACGACCTCATAGTTGAAGTCAAAGTACGTATCTGCAAAGATAACAAAACGTAGTGGAATTAAATGGAAAGTACTAAATTCGTCTTAGACGGTTTAAACCTCGTTGGATAAACGTAGAACTAATGCTGAAAAAAAAATCAACCTTTGGCAGCTCGTTGTACAAAATTACTATCATGGGATTCTCTATCTATAGGGTAACCGTACCCTTAGTGGAGGTAGCACCAATAGTGGAGGTAGTGGGGTTTTAATTAGATTAATCATAATTATACACTTTACGATAGTTTCAGTTGATGCGCCGTGCTTTAAATATCCTGTCAAATACAACTTATCCTAAGATTTCGCTTGAAAAACTATTTAAAACAATGATTTTCCTTAATAAAAATGACTCCCTTGCATCTATAGTGGTGCAACTGTACCAATAGTGGCGAGTCTCATAAGAAATCACTGGATAGCACCACTATGGGAACTAAAATTATTTTTTACCGCCACTAAAGGAACAGTGTACCCATAGTGGTGCAAGCAATATTTGGTAATTGTTGAAGTTAAATGACATCTATCTCATTTTTGTTAGCAAATTTATTAGTTTATCTATTGACTAAGGTATTAAATCTGTAAATTTCCCATAATTATCAATTTTTGAAAAATATTTTCTTTTGTGGATCTACTAATACCTCCACTATTGGTACCGTTACCCTAATAACAATAAAAATAACAAGTGTGATTTTTTTCGTGACGTACTTTGTAAATGGTAAAAATATGAGATTCGATCCCATCACATGAAAAATGAAGAGAAAACACAGTTACTAGAGTCAGAGATCACTCCTGCATCTCCACAAATGTCTTAGGATATAGTATTCCCAAGTAACATTTTAAGTTTTATTACGCTCTTGAAGAGCATAATTTACTCTACAAGAGTGTTATAAAACCATCATAAAACCAAAATGTTACTAGGGTTGTGTTTTTATTCTTCTCCAATGATACTGCTTTCAAACTGGAACTAATCTGCTTTTCAATTCAGTTTTCTATTAGCCTCAGTTATTAATTGAAATATTTTATATGCCCGCCATTATATGAGTATATATGTTGTGTGGCTCAGCATCTCTATTCATCAATAATAGATGGTCTTGAGTTCAGTCGATACCAAGGTATCTCAGTGACATACATGTTACTGAGATAACTTGCGTATTTCACAGCAAAAGGGTATATCACAATAGTCCCAAAATCTGGACGCAGTGATCTTCACCCGACAAACGAGGAATGTTGTGTGGCTAGCACAATGGATACACTATGACCAGAGTGTAGCGAATTTTTGTACCTGAAAACAACCTCCTTGGCCAGATCGAGAATCGAACTCGCCATCTCCGGATTGGCAATCTTATGTTCATGCTCGAAAGGCATACTGCAGTCCCAGAGTATTGTGTTAGTTTCAAGATATTTTATCTGGATTTACTTCGATAAGTGATCTAGCGATAAGCGATAGGTTATTCATTCTAGCGATAAGCGATCCAGGAGATCTTTACGATATTCCTCCGAATATTTATACAGATATTCCTTCGGATATTTCTCCGAGAATTCATCCGTCCAAGAATACCTTCAGATATTCCGCTGTAAGTTCATACGAATATTTTTGCCTTTCTCGTATACTAAGTATACGGTAAAGGCTATATGATCGCTCCAAAAACAAACTTTTATAGAAGGCCCGGAGACCCATAGTGTTATATACCAATCGACTCAGTTCGACGAATTGAGGTGATGTCTGTGTGTGTGTGTGTGTGTGTGTGTGTGTGTGTGTGTGTGTGTGTGTGTGTGTGTGTGTGTGTGTGTGTGTGTGTGTGTGTGTGTGTGTGTGTGTGTGTGCGCAAAACTACTCAACAAAATGTCACTCATTTTTCGGGCACTTATCCTCAACCGATTTGCTCGCAACAAGTTGCATTCGACGCAGAATCCTGTCCCATTGTTTCCTATTTGAAATTGGCCAGATCGAACTATGGGATCGAGAGTTATGGCCAAAATACAAATTCATACGAAAAAATCGCGTAAAAAATGTCACTCATTTTTCGGACACTTATCCTCAACCGATTTGCTCGCAACAAGTTGCATTCGACGTAGAATCCTGTCCCATTGATTCCTATTTGAAATTGGCCAGATCGAACTATGGGATCGAAAGTTATGGCCAAAATACAAAATCATACGAAAAAATCGCGTAAAAAATGTCACTCATTTTTCGGGCACTTATCCTCAACCGATTTGCTCGCAACAAATTGCATTCGACGCAGAATCCTGTCCCATTGTTTCCTATTTAAAATTGGCCAGATCGAACTATGGGATCGAAAGTTATGGCCAAAATACAAATTCACACAAAAAATCACGTAAAAATGTCACTCATTTTTCGGGCACTTACCCTCAACCGATTTACTCGCAACAAGTTGCATTCGACGCAGAATCCTGTCTCATTGTTTCCTATTTGAAATTGGCCAGATCGGACTATGGGATCAAAAGTTATGGCCAAAATACAAATTCATACGAAAAAATCTCGTAAAAAATGACAGTCGTTTTGGGGACGCTTATCCACCACCGAGGTGCTCGCAACAAGTTGCATTCGACGCAGAATCCTGTCCCATTGTTTCCTATTTGAAATTGGCCAGATCGGACTATGGGATCGAAAGTTATGGCCAAAATACAAATTCATACAAAAAAATCGCGTAAAAAATGTCACTCATTTTCGGACATTTATCCTCAACCGATTTGCTCGCAACAAGTTGCATTCGACGCAGAATCCTGTCCCATTATTTCCTATTCGAAATTGGCCAGATCGGACTATGGGATCGAGAGTTATGGCCAAAATACAAATTCATACGAAAATATTGCGTAAGAAATGTCACTCATTTTTCAGGCACTTATTCTCAACCGATTAGCTCGCAACAAATTGCATTCGACGCAGAATCCTTTCCCATTGTTTCCTATTGAGAATTGGACAGGTCGGACTATAAGATCGGAAGTTATGACCAAAATACCTTTTTTCATAAACATCACAAAAATGTCACCTATTTTTCGGACACCTAACCTTAATCGATTCACACGCAACAAGTTGCATTCGACGCAGAATCCTGTCCCATTGTTTCCTATTGAAAATTGGCTAGATCGGACTATGGGCTCGGAAGTTATGGCCGAAACACCATTTTAGGCTTTTTATACGAAAAGGCTGTATGTTCGCTCCAAAAACCAAACTTTTACAGAAGGCCTGGAGACCCATAGTGTTATATATCAATCGATTCAGCTCGACGAACTGAGATGATGTCTCTGTCTCTCCCACTTCATACGGGAGTTTGGCAGAAAGACGGTCATGAGATTTATATCATAACAAATATTGCCCTCCGCTCGCGTGATGGGAATGACATTTTCGTTTTCTTTTTGTGTAGTCGGAGCTTCAGTTCAACTAACATCCAAAAGTGATATCCTTAAAATGTATGACTGGGTGAAATAAAACAGGGTTATGTACGTCAAAAAGATTGGAAAAGGAAACAAAAATGTCGAAATTCTTATTAGCATATTGTAGATCAAGCTGAAAACCGAACCGAGGTCCCGCGAAATCGCATTTTCTCGCATTTCCGGATGTTGCAACTGCATCGCGAGTAGTGCGCAACTGTGCCATAGTCGGGCACCACTCGCGATGCAGTCGCGACATCCGGGAATGGGACAAAATATGATTTTCGGTTTTCAACTGGATCTACAATATCTTTGCCATAAATAATCTGATTTTCATAGAACGGACAAAGAAATTTGTCTTTTTTACTCCTAGCCACTAGCTCATCTTTTTTCAAGCACACACATTTTACGAAGGTCGAGAAAGGCACCATCACCGCTAGGTGGATTAATCTGGGTTTTTTTATGAATTTCTGCAAATATTCCTTCGGATATTCGTCCGTATATTAGTTCAAGAATTCCTTCGGATAGTCTTTCGGATATTTCTCCAGGAACTCTTTCGGATATTCCTCCAAGAATGCGCCAGGATATTCGTCCAAGAATTCTTTCGTATATTCCTCCAGGAACTCCATTGGATATTTTACTATGAATTCGTCTAGATATTCATACAGGAATTCCCCCGAACATTCCTCCAGATATTCCTCCAAGAGTTCGTCCGTATATTCGTCCAAGAATTCCTGCGGATATTCCGCCAGAAGTTTCTCAGGATATTTCTTCAGGAATTCCTTACGCTATTCCTCCGTATATTTTTCTATTAATTTCTCCGAATATTCCTTTAAATATTCGTTCGGATATTTCTCCAAGAATTCCTTCGGATAGTCTTTCGGATATTTCTCCAGGAATTCCTTCGGATTTTCCTCCAGAAGCTTCTCCGTATACTCTCCAGGAACTCTTTCGGATATTCCTCCAAGAATGCGCCAGGATATTCGTCCAAGAATTCTTTCGTATATTCCTCCAGGAACTCCATTGGATATTTTACTATGAATTCGTCTAGATATTCATACAGGAATTCCCCCGAACATTCCTCCAGATATTCCTTCGGATATTCCTCCAAGAGTTCGTCCGTATATTCGTCCAAGAATTCCTGCGGATATTCCGCCAGAAGTTTCTTAGGATATTTCTTCAGGAATTCCTTACGCTATTCCTCCGTATATTTTTCTAGGAATTTCTCCGAATATTCCTTTAAATATTCGTTCGGATATTTCTCCAAGAATTCCTTCTGATAGTCTTTCGGATATTTCTCCAGGAATTCCTTCGGATTTTCCTCCAGAAGTTTATCCGTATATTTCTGCAGGAATTCTTTCGGATATTCCTCCAAGAATGCGCCAGGATATTCGTCCAAAAATCTTTCGGATATTCCTCCAGGAACTCCATTGAATATTTTTCTATGAATTCGTCTAGATATTCATCCAGGAATTCCTCCGAATATTCCTCCAGATATTCCTTCGGATATTCCTCCAACAGTTCGTCCGTATATTCGTCCAAGAATTCCTCCGGATATTCCGCTCTTAGGATATTTCTTCAGGATTTTTTTACGCTATTCCTGCGGATATTTTTCTAGGAATTCCTCCGAATATTCCTCTAAATATTCATTCGGATAATTCTCCAAGAATTCCTTCGGATAGTCTTTCGGATATTTCTCCAGGAATTCCTTCAGATTTTCCTCCAGAAGCTTCTCCGTATACTCTCCAGGAACTCTTTCGGATATTCCTCCAAGAATGCGCCAGGATATTCGTCCAAGAATTCTTTCGTATATTCCTCCAGGAACTCCATTGGATATTTTACTATGAATTCGTCTAGATATTCATACAGGAATTCCCCCGAATATTCCTCCAGATATTCCTTTGGATATTCCTCCAGGAGCTCCTCCGTATATTCGTCCAAGAATTCCTGCGGATATTCCGCCAGAAGTTTCTTAGGATATTTCTTCAGGAATTGCTTACGCTATTCCTCCGTATATTTTTCTAGGAATTTCTCCGAATATTCCTTTAAATATTCGTTCAGATATTCCTCCAGGAATTCCTTCGGATAGTCTTTCGGATATTTCTCCAGGAATTCCTTCGGATTTTCCTCCAGAAGCTTCTCCGTATACTCTCCAGGAATTCTTTCGGATATTCCTCCAAGAATGCGCTAGGATATTCGTCCAAGAATTCTGTCGGACACTCCTCCAGGAACTCCATTGGATATTTTTCTATGAATTCGTCTAGATATTCATCCAGGAATTCCTCCGAACATTCCTCCAGATATTCCTTCGGATATTCCTCCAAGAGTTCGTCCGCATATTCATCCAAGAATTCCTCCGGATATTCCTCCAGAAGTTTCTTAGGATATTTCTTCAGGAATTCCTTACGCTATTCCTCCGTATATTTTTCTAGGAATTTCTCCGAATATTCCTTTAAATATTCGTTCGGATATTTCTCCAAGAATTCCTTCTGATAGTCTTTCGGATATTTCTCCAGGAATTCCTTCGGATTTTCCTCCAGAAGCTTCTCCGTATACTCTCCAGGAATTCTTTCGGATATTCCTCCAAGAAAGCGCCAGGATATTCGTCCAAGAATTCTTTCGTATATTCCTCCAGGAACTCCATTGGATATTTTTCTATGAATTCGTCTAGATATTCATCCAGGAATTCCTCCGAACATTCCTCCAGATATTCCTTCGGATATTCCTGCAAGAGTTCGTCCGTATATTCATCCAAGAATTCCTCCGAATATTCCGCCAGAAGTTTCTTAAGATATTTCTTCAGGAATTCCTTACGATATTCCTCCGGATATTTTTCCAAGAATTCCTCCGAATATTTCTTTAAATATTCATTCGGATATTTCTCCAAGAATTCCATTGGATGTTCCGTCAGAAGTTCCTCCGGATATTTCTGCAGGAATTCCTCCGGATACTCCTTCAGGAATTCTTCCGGATATTCCTTCAGATATTCCTTCGCATATCCCTCCAGGATTTTTTTTCGCAAGGATATTCGTTTAAAAATTTCCCCTGATATTCCTCCTCTACTGGATATTTCTAAAGGAATTCGTCTAGATATTCAATCAGGAATTACTCCGAATATTCCTTCAGATATTCCTTCGGATATTCCTCCAGGAATTCGTACCGATACAAAATATCGCAGATGTTGACACTTCATCATCGGTTATATGTGGGCAGAATCGTTTGGAACGCTGCGTTTTATGTATGGACATTATCGAAACAATTACAAATAGTTTCCATATGAGACTCAAGTTACAAGTTACACATGCTACTTGAGTTGTATAAATGTAATAGACATCGTATACTGTAATATCGTAGTCAACACTAGAGATTCATCTAGATTATGATTGTCAAAAAGTTGCTACTATTCAAGAAATGCTGTATAATACATGAGTAGAGCATTAGCTTAAAGATCCAAAGAGTCACGCCGAAAGCCATTTTTACCGACGGTGGCGGCATGAACCGGCGTGGCGATTCTTGAATTGCCTTTTGGATCCGTTCGTAGCTTCCCAGCCAAAACAAAGTCGCATATTCTAGCGAATAAGTATACAGGGTGGAGGCAATATAGGCACATTCCTCCATTTAACTGCATGCAAAATGTACGTATATGGCTTCCACTTTGTATACTTATTCGCTATGATATACGATCTTGTCCCCTGTCATAAGACGAGTTTATACAATCATTGGATTCCACCACTTAATTGTATCTTGACAGATACGTATTTCGACCTCAACAGTAAGGCCGTCTTCAGTGTCTCGTACTTGACTCGACTTACGAGACACTGAAGACGGCCTTACTGTTGAGGTCGAAATACGTATCTGTCAAGATACAATTAAGTGGTGGAATTCAATGGGATTGTATAAACTCGTCTTATGACAGGTGAAAACATTCCACTAAAAAGCTCAAAATAATTTTCTTCTACGATCTTGTGTTTGCTGGGTTCAGCTCGAGGTTTAATTATAACCGGTGGCTTGAGCGGAATCCGAAAGACCACCGGTAGAATTGTTTTGCCTGACGGCTTCTCGACTTTTCTCCTAAGAGGTCACTCGAACGGTCGCTGGCTGAAACCGCTTTGCACCAGATGTTTTTACCAACTTGGCCACCTCCCATTTGGTTTACTCCCACTTAGAACTCTCAAACTCTTCCAACCCGCTAACAAATCCCGGCAGAAATTATGCATTAGCATTAGCGTATATCATGAGGCTAACACGATGATACTTTGATGCCCAGGGAAGTCGAGACAATTTCCAATCCGAAAATTTTCTAGACCGGCATCGGGAATCGAACCCAGCCACCCTCAGTATGGTCTTGCTTTGCAGCCGCGCATGCCCCTTTTTTGTACAATACGCTTTTCAAATTAGAAATTTGCGAGAGTCAGCTACACCGACAACAGAATAAAATCCAAATATGGGGCCATCCAGAAACCACGTCGTCATATTTTTGAAGATTTTCAAGCCCCCCTCCCCCCATGAGGCTTATCGTGGTCATTTGGCAAACCCCCCTCCCCCCAATGACCACATGGTAACTATAAACATATAAACAATTTTGAAGATGGACAATTTCAACTGATTCATTCCGTGCCGATAGTTCGAAAGAGCCAGACGTGTGTGCTGTGTCTCATCGCGGATTGTGTTCGTTAGTGCGAGTTGTTTTGTGTGGTGCTATTCCTACCTACGGATCCAAGGCGATCGCTGTCGGCGAGTGAAGGAGCTGCTTTTGGCGAAGCCAGTGAAGCGAGGCTATTGTTACTGCTGCTACCTACAGCAGCAGGGGCAGATAAGTGGCAAAACTTTTTATTGTTCTCCCTTCTGTTTGATACAGAGTCGGACTGCTTAGAACTAATCAAATCAGTTTTTTAAGTTTTTTTTTCTAATTTGCTATTAGTTTTAAGTTAGTATAAGCAAAATTATCCTTCCACCTTGCGGGGTGAGAATGGAGGCCGAGACTGGAGAAGGCAATGTGCCTGCTAAAGATGGAGGGCGCACTCGATTGTACCATGCGGCTTCGCCTGGGCCTTGGGTTGTTTACTTTCGGCGGAAAGTGAAGAGCCTAGATTTTCTGGGCATAAAACGAGATTTGACGCGTCGTTTTACGAAGCTTGAATTCAACCAAATCAACAGGAACAAACTACGCATCACCGCACCTACATACCCGGTGGCGAATGAAATTGCTGGCGACAGGGCGTACAATGTTGAATATTTAGTACATTCAAAGTTAATTGCCTATATGCCGGGTATTAAGCCACCCGGAGTGGAAAATTAATTACTATGTCTGAAACTTGATTATGCATATGTACAACATGTGATAGATTTAGTTCGGAAAAGGTATTGGAGGGTAACCGCCCCTTCGAGAGATCGGCTGGTACCTGGTGCTGGGAATTTGGTTTCATCAGTACCCGCTAAGCTGCGGTGGACGACGGAGGTCCTTCGTAGCTTAGTAGGGAAAGCACCTGTCATGCGAACTGGGGTCGTGGGATCAAACCCCACCGAAGGGGCGGTTACCCTCCAATACCTTTTCCGAACTAAATCTATCACATGTTGTACATATGCATAATCAAGTTTCAGACATAGTAGTTGAATATTTAGTTTAGGTGTCCTCGCGGAACGTCAAAATAGAAGGTGTAATCAACATTGATTTGTAAGGATGTGCTTACAGGGAAAGATCGCCTAAAAATGCCCTCCAATCTACCGTGGATATTCTGGACTCCAAGGAATTACATTTAGCAGCCACGGTAGATGGTAAAAAGGTATATTCAAGTCAGGTTCGCTTCGGGTGACGTTCGCCGGTTCGATGCTCCCAAAATATGTTGATATTAAGAACATGCTATTTCCGGTGCGTCTTTTTGTGCCAAGGGTATTTAATTATACCAATTGCAAACAACTTGGTCATACTGCCGAGTTTTGTGACAACAAACCACGTTGTGGCAAATGTTCTGAAAGGCATCAGGAGGAGTCCTGCAAGCAACAGGCAACAAAATGTGCTTATTGTGGTTTGAATCCTCCCCATGGTTTGCAGGAATGCCCAGTGTACAAAAGCGCACTCAAAAGTGAAGCGCTCGTTGGTACAGCGCTCCAAGCAGTCGTATGCGGAAATGTTTAAGTCGCAAGACACATCCGCCATAGTCACTGCATCGACTGCTATTTCAGCCACCGTTCGTGTAAGTGATTATTATGATGCCATATCAATTGACGAATTGGACGCCGCCGACATGGATGATTCTGCGGAGGTACACGTGCCTGAAAAGAGGAAGCAACCGTCTTCCCGGGATCGCGCCGTAAGAGAACAAAAGTCATCCATAAAAGCTTGCCAAAATCTGAAGGTAATGGGGTTTATTTAAAATCCCGAAGCAATCTGTCCCTACTGCTTCTTTTGATCCTAGTTGCAGTAAGACATTCCCGCCATTGCCTAAATCCGATGTTTCGAAGAAACATCCGGCTAGGAAGAATCAACGAAAGAAAAAACAAATTCGCACTTCTAGAAAAAGTATTCCGTCCAAGCGAGGATTGATCTCCTTTAAGGACCTTGTGGACCGCTTTTGAACTTGTGCAATATTCCGTATTCATTGAGGCCAATTATTGACCTCTTTATTCCAACAGTGGAAAGTAATCTGAAGCAATTGACTGTTTCATGGCCACTTCTTGCAGAATTTGTATCTTTCGATGGATAATACGGCCAATATCCAAGATACAATCACTGTACTGCAGCGGAACTGTCATAGTCTGAAAAATAAATTAGACGTGTTCAAGTTTTTGATTCGCAATTCCGATTGCGACATATTTGCACTCTGTGAAACATGGCTTTCTTCCGAAGACGAAATCAACTTCCACGATTTTAACATTATTCGCCAAGATCGGGATGATCATTATGGTGGCGTTCTTTTGGGGATCAAAAAATGCTACTTCTTCTACAGAATCCCCATTCCGACTGTTCCCGGCTTAGAAATCGTCGCATGCCAAGTAAATGTGAAGAATAAAGATCTTTGCATAGCTTCAGTGTACATTCCTCCAAATGCCTCTATTAATCGTCGACATTTTTGGAGCGCAGTCTCCCTCCTATCATCTCCAGTATTGATATTGGGTGATATGAACGCACATGGTATTGGATGGGGCGAAACGTATGACGATTATAGAGCGCCTATTTTCTATGATTTGTGAGACGATTTCAATTTGAATATTTTGAACACTGGTGAAGTAACTCGAATAGGACCAAATGGTCAACAAAGCCGTATTGATCTGTCTTTATGTTCAAATTCACTATCATTAGATTGCACGTGGAAGGTAATTCAAGATCCCCATGGTAGTGATCATATGCCGATAGTTACCACAATTAAAAGTAGCTATCTACAATCTGAGCCAGTTAATGTTTCTTTCGACCTCACGAAAAACATTGACTGGCCAAAATTTGCATCGGCGGTAAAAATTGGTATTGAATCAACTGATATTCTTCCACCTTTGGATGAATATCGATTCCTTACTGAGTTGATTCAAAAAAGCGCACTAGAAGCTCAGAAACGACGCTTTCCAAGTCCATCTGTCATAAGAAGACCAGCCACTCCTGGATGGGATGATGAATGTACTAAGTTGTATTCTGAGAAATCTGATGCCTTCAAGGCCTTCCGTAAACACGGAAGGTCCGAGCTTTTTGAAGAGTATTTGAGGCTCGAAAAAAAGCTCAAAAATCTTCTCAAAGCAAAAAAACGTAGCTACTGGCGACGTTTTGTCGAGGGACTATCACGAGAAACCTCAAGGACAACACTTTGGAAAACGGCCCGAAACATGCGGAGCCGAATTTCCACCAACGAGAGTGAAGAATACTCCAATCGATGGATATTCAACTTCGCAAAAAAGGTCTGTCCAGATTCCGTACCAGCAGAACCGCTATTTCGAGAATCAGTCACTGATCCCGGTTCTTTGGGTGGACCATTCTCAATGCTGGAACTTTATATGTCTCTTCTTTCATCGAATAACTCTGCTCCGGGATGCGATAACATCAAATTCAATCTTCTTAAAAACCTCCCAGATATCGCAAAAGACGATTACTTGACCTGTACAACTGTTTCATGGAGTACAACATTGTGCCACCTGAATGGCGACAGGTCAAAGTAATAGCTATTCAAAAGCAAGGAAACCAGCGTCTAATCACAATTCATACCGACCGATTGCCAAGCCATCATGCATGAGAAAATTATTGGAGAAAATGATCCTTTCCAGAGTCGACCATTGGGTCGAAGAAAATGCATTGCTTTCAAATACTCAGTTTGGATTTAGAAAAGGGAAAGGAACAAACGATTGTCTAGCGTTGCTTTCTTCAGATATATAACTGGCCTTTGCGCACAAGGAGCAATTGGCTTCAGTATTCTTGGACATAAAGGGCGCTTTTAATTCAGTTTCCATAGAAGTACTGTCAGGCAATCTGCGCAGTAGTAGATTACCCGTTATTTTGAATAATTTCTTGTACAATTTGTTGTCAGAAAAACAAATGAACTTTACACTCAGCACTCTGACAATTTTCAGAAATAGCTACATGGACCTTCCCCAAGGTTCGTGTTTAAGTCCCTTGCTTTATAATTTCTATGTTAAAGATATTGACAATTGTTTGGAAGGACAATTCACGCTCAGACAACTTGCAGATGATGCCGTGGTCTCTCAAAGAGGTCCATGTGCAGCTGTCTTGCAAGGACCATTGCAAAGTACCTTAGATAATCTGACTGTTTGGGCCAGACATTTAGGGATCGAGTTTTCATCGCAAAAAACTCAGTTGGTTGTGTTTACTAGGAAGCGGTACCCAGCTCAACTGAAACTAAAACTGTTGAATGATGACATCAACCAATCTTTATCTTCTAAATACCTTGGGGTCGTGTTTGATTCTAAATGTACTTGGAAACTCCATTTTGAGTATTTGATACAAAAATGCCGGAAAAGGATCCATTTTCTACGTTCTATCTCCGGAACCTGGTGGGGTGCTCACCCGGAAGACCTCATCAAACTCTTGGGAAATTCTCCAGATGAATGTGTTTCGTCCAGGGTGGGACGACCCTACGTTGTCTGATTTTAATGGTGATGCTCCGGGCGACGAATAAAGAAATACTTCTGCTTTGAATTGGACGGTTGATTTATTGCCTCCGAGAGGCAGCGTGCCTTATCGGAGGTTACTATGAACACTGTACAAACATTGAGTCTAGAGTCGCCTTTTATAGGCGACTCTTAGTACGGCAAAAAGATACAATAATTTGGGGACGTGTGCAAAACAATTTAAATTTAAATCTAATTGGACTATCTGCGCGCCAAACGATCAGTGTTGGCGCGCAGGTTGAAACAATAAACAGAACAGAAAATGAACAATACGATGCACGCTGCTCTGTTTGGCGCGTTCTTTTCCATAGCCAGCAGCACAGCACAGCGACGATGACATCGGCACGATGTGTGATCGAACAGAATGTTTTGGGGATATTCCAGAGTAGGGAAATTCCACAGTCTTGTACAACTTTGCATCGAGGAAACAGAATCCAAAACAGAAGATGCATCTTGTGGTATACTCAACACGACTTTGGGATAAGTACCACGGAAATATGGATTCCTCCGGTCCGGTCACGCTGGAGGTGCCGAGGAACATAATCCAAAACGAAAGATGCATCTTGTGGTATACTCAACACGACGATGGGATGAGCACCACGGTTTGCTAGTCTAAAGGTGCCGAGGAACAGAATCCATGACAGGAGATTGATTTCTGCTTTCTGTCTGTGGCTAATCCTGTGGTATAGTCTGAAGCAGGCTACACGCAAATGGATTTCAGCCCAACCACAGGAGTGCGTTTCGGGAAATATCAAACGATCGGAGAATAGTCACAGCAGATACGAAGATTGACGACGAAACTTGATTCGAGACGAGAAACACACATTTCAGGATTCACATTTGTTAGTGTCCAATGATGTTGCACAGTTTCACTTGATGGTAACGATTCCACTGTACTCACGGATGACGATGGCGTTCGCAAAGGAATCGTGATGGCGTTGATGCAGAATTCAGCTAGGCTTCTATTGTACTCTTGAAACGGCCATCAGGCCTTGGCGTCTATCCGCAGCTAGTAGTGCCTGGTACACAGGCTACGCTACAGGATTAAGAAAACCGAACCCGGCCAACTGGCCGGGGTATAAGAAAACGATCCGATCCACTTGATGATTTATTACGAACTAACTTCCTACATAGTACGGTGTCCTATTTATAGTTAGCTCTACCATGTTCATTACACAGAACTTTCTAGATTTGTGTACAATTGTTGCTTGCAAGTTGTTTGGGAATTATTGTATAAAGTGTAACAATGACTGAATACGACTGTCAAAAACAATACATGGATAAACAAATGACTTCATGTTGTTTACTTCTCGAATGATCGAATGGTAAGTTGTTCATATCATATCAGTGTTTTGTATGTAATTAAATCATGATTTATATCGTTTCAGGTATGTTATGAAATGCTCCAAAGGTGGAGTAAGGTATGCAAAAAAAGGGGTAAGTATTCAATGATATATGACCAGTGTTTATAATGAATTGTTGGGGCCTCAGCATGAGGCATGTCATCCACCGGTGCGGTGGGATGGAAACACCCCGGTGGCTTGCTGATGGCCTTAACAGTCTTTATGAAATTTCTTCGACAATTCTCCCTGGAAGTTCTTTGGAAAATCTATCCGAAATTACTTCGATAGTTTATTCAAAACATTATCAGGGATTCAAACCAGGAATTTAGATATCTGTCAGATTTCCTGGATAAATTAAGAAATGATTTAGTTTCTCAAAGAATTTCTGGAGTGTAGATGTCACCTAGAAGAATTCTATGTGAATTTCTGATGTAGTTCAGAAAACAAAATCTATAGGAACTTTCGGAGGAATTCTCGGACAAACTTTCAAATGACTTCCAGCTGGAACTTCCAGAGAAATACCAAATGGAACTTTCGGAAGATCTTTCGAAGGAACTCCCGGAGGCATTTTCAAGGAATTTATATAGAATAACTTCTGGAGGAATCTACTATGCTGCCGTAATCTGAAAAAGTGACGTATACGCCATTTTCCAAAAATGGTGTTAACGAGTACTACTCATCGAGCTCTTTAACAGAAAAATGGAAAACATGCGTGTTGTAAAATGGCTGTTACGTCACTTTTCCAGATTACGGCAGTATGCCTGTAACTTGATTTATTCAATTGAACAACATGATCAAGTTTCAAAAATGTATTGGAGGGTAACTGCTTCTTCCGGTGGGGTTTAATCCTACGAAGCTACGAAGGAAAAGCACCTGTCTAGCGTACTGGCGTCGTGGGGTCAAACTCTTCCGAAGAAGTGGTTACCCTCCAATACATTTTTGAAACTAAACCACTCTCATGATGTGCAATTGCACAAATCGAGTTACAGACATATTAAATTAAAAACCGCTCTGGATGGCTTATACCCGGAGTATACGCAATTAATATTGGTTGTTTTCGTGGAAATTCCGAAGGAGCTTCCGGAGAAACTTCAGGAGGGACTTCCTTTCCGAGTTCTCATCTAGCCGTCACCCATATTGCATGATTTCAGGTCAAACAATTGGTCTAAATGGCTGCTATCTTGAATTCAGGTAAGCTATCTTGGATTTTAAAAGAGCGATTTTCGAGTTCTACTCAGGGGTATGATTCCTCAAATTTCCTCAATATTTCTCACATGTTTTCAAGGGCAAGCCTCCCTGAGTCCGATACTAAAGTCACTCGCGTTTTCAAGGGCATACCACTTAATGCGGAAGCAACGCACAACTGTCATTTTTATTATTCCAGCTTTGCTGCGTGCATGCATGCGTGAAATAATAAAGATGACAGTTGTTCGTTGCTTCCGTTTTGAATGATGTGTCCTTGAAATTGCATTTAGTTTTAGATTCCGTGAGGCTTGTCCTTAAAGATTTGTATCTCTGAAAGCTTGATGTAGCTTTGAAATTTGATTTTAATGCCATTCAACTTGAAAACAAGTAATTTTGGCTTTCAATTGTCTGATCTTTGATCTTTTTGCACACATGATAACAAAAAAATGTGAAAATCAGCCAGAGCCGCTTGTTTTGCAAAGCGGCCAATATAGAAGTACGTTAGAATAATGGAACAAATATCAATGACTTTCCCAATATTGAACAGCGATGCGTGTCCTACCAAAATTGAGCACTATCTCACTGCCCAATCATGTACGGCAAAATAGGAATTCCCAGTCCATCAATAGGCAAATGGAAAACAGCATCTATCTGGTACAGACAAAGGGACTTAATAGGCATTTTCCATTGATCATGGCTCGTAATGAATTGTATTTGACAATTCATTCTAATGCCTCCTATTGACAAAAGTGAAACTAAATTTCATTTCATGGAACATGCACGCCAAATAGGTAAGAGTAACTAAGATTCAGATTTGTTAGAGAAACTGCTTTCACTGTCATGCATTCTTGTCTGTGTATGTGGCTCTGTATCAACTGCTTCTCCGAGAATGGGTTATGGAAAATCCGAGTTGGAACTTTTTAGATAGCAGTTTGAGTCGGCAATATTTACCAGAAGTTCCGTTTTCTGCCCGGACATGTTAGACCAACGGTTGCTGTCTGAATACACAGTTCAAATGAAACGTATCTATATCTATTACTAATGGTTTTTCATGAAATCCAACCTCACAAGAAATCGTATTTTAATTAACGTCATTGGAAAATATCATTTTAAGACAAATATTCGGTTGTGTGAACCGAATGCTTGAATTAGTATATTCTTCAATTTTTTTACTGTGTAGATTTAAAATGCAATGTCCATTGTTGAAAACTGTTCAGTCGGTTGAACACTATAGCGAGTGCTCCCTGGGGGGAACTGAATCTTCTAAATTGCTTCGGCTTTTATCACAGTACGAATGTTTGCACTTGCAGGCAGCAATCGAATGTCCAGGAATGGATATCGGATAAATTGAGGCACTCTGCCTGGCAGGACGGTCTCTATCCAGGAATCTAAACCAATGGATCGAAAATTGTCCATTTCTCTTTCACCAGCCAGTGGAAAATTCTGATGGTACGGACACAATCCGAGAAGGAGCTCAATTGGTAATAAATATTTCCACCACATGACTAATCGACAGACTGGACACCTTTGGCAGTGGCAAATACGGTTCGCATACCAGAATATAAATCTTGGTTTGCGGTTTCTAGATCCTGGAGAGCTGTGCGAGTTTGTGCTTTCATTCTCTTCGTTGCACTGCTCTGCTCAGTACCATGAATACCGGTATTCGTGCCAATATTGCCAGGCATGTGGTCCAAATTTGACACCTGACTGGCACTTATCGAAAAACTTCGATTCACTGTCGTACAAAACATGGCGTGGTTTGCATTCATACTGGAAGTAAGGAGACAGAGGGTGGGAATCTGAAGCAATGTGTACTTGAAAATGGAAATTTGGTAGCCTGTTCAAACAGGTTTATCAATTCATAACCACTAGACTTAGAAATTAGATGTTTCTGTGCACTGATAGGCTTAATGAGTATCATTCAAATCTGCTAGTAAAGGATTATCTGATAGTTTAGCATTCAAGTGTGTTTCAACATTAGTCGCACTAACACAGTGAACAATAAGAAAATTATTTTGAGCTTTTTAGTGGAATGTTTTCACCTGTCATAAGACGAGTTTATACAATCCCATTGAATTCCACCACTTAATTGTATCTTGACAGATACGTATTTCGACCTCAACAGTAAGGCCGTCTTCAGTGTCTCGTACTAAACTCGACTTGGAATTCAATGGGATTGTATAAACTCGTCTTATTACAGGTGACAGTGAACAATATTTTAAAGGATCAATTATTCACCCTTGTTTAACTTTTAAGTGGTGCGTACCAGGTATTGGGCCCAAGCGGAGCCATAACTATACATATTGAAATATTATATGATAAAATATGGCATTAACAGGGTGTGACTATTGTAAGAAATCCTAACAAAATATGCTTACTACAGCAAACATATTAACAAACGTATTAACATGATTTAGATTCAAATACATAACTTAAAGTAAAGGCTTCCATTTGAACATTTTACACATTTATGACCCTAATAAGCATACGTCAAATAAGATAACACACAAAATTATTGATGATTTGATTTTAGCGAAACTAGGAAAAAGATGTACTACTCTACCTGATAGTTCGCTATTTGAACTCAAATAGTTATGGAGTTAAACCGCTAGTTGCAGTAACTATTGTAATGATGAAAAAATAAAAGGAAAATTGCAAAGACATTTTTAAACAGAAAACCGAAAAGATTTCGGTGCCTTCATAGAAGCGCTGCACCCCGTGGAAGAGAACCTAGGAAGGACGTTCGTAGAATCTGAAGGCACATTTTCTATGATCGAAAGAGATGGTCCTTTTTTATTTATTCGCTCGACAATTGAGTAATGTAACGCTTTAGAATCGTTCGCAACGAACGAGAAAAACATCATCGTCGCTAATTAGATTAAGGTGTAGAGTTGGTGATTCATGATTGAATGAATTATAGAACTTGTATTGAAACAAGCTCTTAGTAAACCTCTTTGGAAAGCAGTAATCAGAAACATCACACAATTGGATTGGTTCAGTTGAATTTTTTTCATTTCAATTTGGCTTCTTCAGATTGTAACCAAAATCTAAAAAACTACAAAAATTGAGTTTGATCTTGTTGAATATCACAATATAAAACTAATCCAAATATTGACTTTAACAGTTGCCTCCATTTCGCTCTCACACTTTCCCGCTTCACTCTTTTGTAGAAGAAACGAAGTAAGGTTCTTCTTTTAATGGAGTTGCTACTTTCTGTGCTACTCAAGCCCAGACGCGTACCCATGAGCCACTATCATGTTGGATCGGATACATGGGACACAGTTCATAATGTTGCTGATATAGTTAACGTCCTTTCAGAAAGTTTTCCTTTTAGCACTTGTACGATTTCCGCTTCTGGACGGCAATGGAGTGGCATCATATTCAGTGTGTAGGTTTTTCAATGGGGAATATCGCTTCGGAAGAAGACGCTTTCCCAAGGAACAGCCTCGGAGGAAACGGGCAATTTCTTTGCGGTCATTGTGGAGAAGCAATTAGCATGAGAGTGTGGCTTTCGAGTTGAAGCTCTAGCAGTGCTGATCTATTTTAGCGAGCTATTTTGAATGTAAATCAAGATTTAAAAAATAAAATATTGGCCTTTATTTAAATCAAACCATTAGTTATTATTTGAAAAGATAAAATTTAGCATTTAGCAGCATTTATTTGCAACTAACTGCATTGAAATAATTAAATAAAAATGCCGTCAGTCCGTCACTTCAAACTACACAGAACAAAATGTTAAGGGCCCCGTACTGCTGTCACTGACGAACAAAGTTCGTGTTCTCTGCATCGAAGTTTAGAATCGGTATTAGGGCGGTATTAGGGCCCTCCTTAGCCGTGCAGTAAGACGCGCGGCTACAAAGCAAGACCATGCTGAGGGTGGCTGGGTTCGATTCCCGGTGCCGGTCTAGGCAATTTTCGGATTGGAAATTGTCTCGACTTCCCTGGGCATGAAAGTATCATCGTGTTAGCCTCATGATATACGAATGCAAAATGGTAACTTGGCTAAGAAACCTCGCAGTTAATAACTGTGGAAGTGCTTAATGAACACTAAGCTGCGAGGCGGCTCTGTCCCAGTGTGGGGATGTAATGCCAATAAGAAGAAGATTAGGGCGCAATCGTTAATGCGATCATATTTATAATCGGTTAGTTACTATAAATAAATTCTTTTTCGAGTTGCTATAATCAAGCAGGTATCTGAAGCATACCACATAGTTACATTGTTACATGATTGAGTGTTTGGTTTTGTTTTGATAAAAAATTGAAAAAAGTGTGCATAAAGATTGCCTCGCCATAACAAAAAGATGTTAGATAATTCACACTGTTGTTTACATTTAGAACTAAATCCAGATATCGCACATGTCCCTGTTCCGCCTGAAAAATTCATTTGTTACTTTAGAACATATTCTAGACCAACGCTTTAACTTTAACTTTAACGCTTTTTTCTTTCGTTGGTGATTTTACTCACAGTACTCTGTTCAGTTGGAAAATGAATTAAATTAAGTTATTTTTTGATCAACCTACTACGTTAGTTGAGGCTGAGGTTTGGTTAGGCTCATACTTACTTATTAATCCTGTACACCACCGGTGGTGTAAAGGGCCGACTTGAAAGATCTCCATCCTGAGCGTTGCCCAGCTATCACTTTAACCTGTTGCCAGGTTAGATTTCGGTCGACTTCTTTTATTTCTTTATTGAGGCTTCGCCGCCAAGAGCCTTTGGGTCTGCCTCTGCTGCGATGTCCCGCTGGGTTCCAGTCTAATGCTTGTTTACAGATTTCGTTTCCGCCCCTACGTAGTGTGTGGCCGACTTAGCCCCACTTCCGATCCCGAATTTCTGTTGCTATCGGCCTCTGGCGAGAACGACGATGGAACTAGTTGTTTGAGATCCAGTTGTGAGGCCACCAGGCCCGAATTATATACCGCAGGCATCTGTTGATGAACACCTGCAGCCGTTGAGTGTTCTCCACTGATACACACCATGTTTCGCTAGAGTATAACAGCACAGATTTCACGTTAGAGTTGAAAATTCGTATTTTGGTGCATTCACTTATCTGCCTGTTTTTCCAGATATTTCTTAAACTCGCAAAGGCAGCCCTTGCTTTTTGATGTGTGCACCTATGGCGATCTTGGTACCGCCATCTGACGCCATTTGGCTACCAAGATATTGGAAGCTTTCAACAATCTCCACTGGTTGCCCGGCTACTGTGAAACTGGAAGGGGTCGCAGAGTGTTTACATCTAACGATTTGGATTTGTTTGAATCCAGCCACTTTCCGCATGGTCTTGCTTAGTAACCACGCATCTTACCGTAGGGCTATATTATGCATAGGTCTCAGAATAAAATACATATTCTAAAGTCTGTCAAATGTTCAAATAAAAAGCGTCAAATATACTCAACCGTCAATATTTATAGTGCATAGTGTTAACCTTCCGTGACCCGTACCGTTGTAAAAAGTATATCACCGCCGAAAAAAGCACGCTTGTCGATCACAACCATGGTCACAGGACCATTCGAGGCCCGGAATTTTAAATAACAATGACTATTTTAATCATTATGATATATCAAGATAAAATAGGCATTTATAGGGAAGCATTCAAATTCAAAGCCATTTCGGTAATGCCCTTTTTCTGTTTCTGCTTTACAGCTTCGACCGTGTGCTATCTCCTCAAGTCTTTGATAGAATACATCCATTTTAGCTTACAGTGTAATCGATTCACATCCGTTTTCAAAGGATGTACAAAATCTAATTTAAAATAAAACGCTTTTATCGAACGAGTTCCATTTTTGTTGTACCACCCTAACGTCTACTATCTAAAAGGCATTAAATTCCAGATAAAAACGAAAAATAAATTGGATACCAATATAATCCCCTCGACAGTGTTGGGTACCTATTGAGACGGTATTTTGGTGGCCATGATATCAATGGGTGAGCACGAGGCAGCAATCAGTGGCAGCTACTCTACAGCGTCTGATCGGGAAGCTTACAACCAGAAATCCCTGGCTAAATGTGTCGATTCGGTAGGTAGCAGAAATAAATCGAAATAAATAGTCCCGAGGGATTTGTGTCACTCTTTTCCACGGCCAATCTGTAACGATACAGATAGCATTCTACTGCCTGTCTTCCGCAGTGATGTTTGCTCTAGTTCCTAAAGGATTAGGAGCTACACTGGAAAAGCTTTCTTCGGGGGCTGCGGTCTGTTCGTCATATTTGGAATATTATTGCTTTGCTAGAGAAATATGCTCCTAATTGCACCCATAGTTAAAAAAAAAATTTATTGTCCGTACCACGAGAATTTGTGATCATTTTTTTAACCAGTTTATAATTGATCGTGATTAGTAGCTCATCGCATAACATTCTATTTTATGTTGATGCAGCTGGGAAATGCCCTACTCCATCAGCTAAAACTTCATAATAATTTTACGACGAAATAATCGATGGAATTGTTTGAGTACTTGTGGCACTCCAACCACAAGTACTCAAACAATCCCATCGATTATTTCATCGTAAAAGTATTATGAAGTTTCAGCTGATGGAGTAGGGAATTTTCCAGCAGCACCAACATCAGCCATTTGAGAGCTCCTCTGCCATTGTCGACCGCAAATTCGATTTTATACTTGTAAGAATTGAGCAACTTATTGTTTGTTCCCACGTTACAGTACTTTTTGCTTCAATTCGCAGTTTCTATTTGTTATTTTGAGCCTTTCTCACACTTTTTCCGCATTAAACGTAAACCAATTTTTCTAACAGTGTTTGAAAAAGGACGTCTGTGAAAAATAAAATCGGGATGAACATTTTCTAGCATTAAATGGTATCAATGTCAGCGGTATGATTCAACGACGTTAGGACTTTCTGTGGCATATTATTCTTCAACTTAGCATCTTGAAAAAAAAATGGTTTTCTTATTATTAGTATGAGCGTGGAATGAAACAAGATTGAGAACATTGGCTTTTTAATAAATGTAAAAGTTTTTGAATACGTCTTTTGTGATATTGCTTACATTCCTTCGTTTTCCCTTTGACATTTCACATGGGCTGCAAAATAAAATTTCCATGAAGAACTAGTAATTTTCCATGAAAATAAATAAAAAGCAAAAATTCCAATTATAAAAGAAGAATTTTCCATTAAGAGATCAAAATGTTCCACGGGAAAAATACAAAATTTCCATGAATAAATCAATATTAGCAATAACCCATTAAAAAATTTCCCACAAAATCAATATATTTTTTCCATAACAAATTTGAAATTTCTACAAAATAATCAATAAAGAGCAATAAAAAAAGAAAGAAAATTTCCATAGAAAAATCCAAAAACAAAGTAAAATGGATAAATTTTTGCATGAACTTTAAACGTTTTTAAAGAAAAAAAAGGAAGAATGCTCAGTTTTATTGCTTCTTTTTGGACGTTTTCATATTTTTTATTGCTCTTTATTGGGGAAGTTTTTAGTTTTTTGTGGAAAATATTTTGCCGAAAGTTTCGTAATTGTTCATTGCAAATATTGATTTATTTATGAAAATTTTGTATTCCTTCCGTGGAACTTTTTAATTTCTTCATGACAAATTATGCTTCTATAATTGCAATTTTGGCTTTTAAAAGTACAAATTTATTTTTGTTTTGTGGAAAATTCTTAATTGTTTGAGGAAACTTTGCTTTGATTTTTAAATTTTTATATGCTTTTGCCCTGATTTTTAATTGGATTAAGCTCTTTCATCGTTGTCGATAAAGCGGTCAGTTTGAACGGATTCAGGACCTGTAAGGCGTTTATTATAAAGCAATTAGCAGTATGCTGCTACGAAACTGTGTGAAATTACTTTCATTACTTTCTAGCAGTTTGATGAACGACGAGTTTAGAAGCAATACAAGCTATGAAGTCGCCAACCAATGATTAAAGTTAACAGGGTTTAAAGCGATCTTAAAAACAAGAATATAATCATTTTACACTGTGAATCCATACTTGCCATTCTTATATTGTACAACCATCAGTCGGTCATGTCAGTCCAGAAAAAAAATTGAATTGCAATGCTGGAAACGTATTATCAATTCACATTGATGAATTGTTGTGCTATTTCCTTTTTCCACCATATAGAACAAACACCACCAGCCAAACCAAATAACAATTCGGTTACTCTTCACATGTAGAAACGCAATTACGTTTGATATGAAGCATTTTCTCGTTTTCGTTAGGGAGGAACAACCTGCTATGGAGTGAGGCACCGCGACAGAGTGAAAATACTTTCGTATTTTTTTCCAAAATCTTTTTTTTAACTCATTCCATATTTGAGTATGCTCTTTCGATCCAGTTCCTTGCATAATGCGCAAATGGGGATATTTTAACAGACTTAGACTGGATTGGTCGTGACACGTCGCCAACACGGTCTACGACCGGTCCTCAATCATTTTCTATCAGTTCGAACATTATTATTATTAAAATCTTTATTAAAGAGGTTTTTAGCCCAAGGCTAGTTCACCTCCGAAAGTTCGAACCAGTGTTGTGCTGAATCATTATCAGACGATCATGATTGCAATTTTCATGTGAAAACTTCTCACGTGAAAACAGTAGGCGAGTTGTCACCGGCGACAACTTCTCAAATTTTGTACTCAAACGATAATAAACACAGAATTTTCATTGAGAACGATCGCGCGGTCGGCCGAATTATTGTGTTCTGCATTGCGCGGTCGGTAATAAAATTAATCAGTTCAGTGCGTGATCTCTCTTATTCCGGACAGCAGAACGATCGCGCGGTCGGCCGAATTATTGTGTTCTGCATTGCGCAACCGGTAATAAAATGAATCAGTTCAGTGCGTGTTCTATCATGTTTCGGACAGCAGAACGATCGCGCGGTCGGCCGAATTATTGTGTTCTGCATTGCGCTGCCGGTAATAAAATTAATCAGTTCAGTGCGTGATCTCTCTTGTTTCGGACAGCAGAACGATCGCGCGGTCGGCCGAATTATTGTGTTCTGCATTGCGCGACCGGTAATAAAATTAATCAGTTCAGTGCGTGATCTCTCTTGTTTCGAAGCGGGCTTGGTAGTCATATGGCTACTGCTTCTGCCTCATACACAGGAGGTCGTGGGTTCAATCCCAGGTCCGTTCCATTCTCCTACTTTGTATCCTTCTCTTTATTTCTCATGTTCTAGCAATCGCACTTTTTTAGCACTTAGACTTCATCTATTCCCCAAGCAACACAAGTTCAACAAATCTGGTTGCAGTAACCATATTGTGACTGAATCCGGTCATATATAAGTTACTGTGATTGATGTGCAATATGTGTGCTTCTCAGGTCGCTCGCAAAAGTTTCATTCGACGCAGAATCTTGTCCCATTGTTTTCTATTGAAAATTGGCTAGATCGGACTATGGGATCGGAAGTTATGGCCGAAACACCATTTTTGCCTTTTTATACGAAAAGGCAGTATGTTCGCTCCAAAACCAAACTTTTACAGAAAGCCTGGAGACTCATAGTGTTATATACGTATAAGCTCGACGAACTGCGATGATGTCTCTGTGTGTGTGTGCGCACCAAAAGTGCGAAACGTTTAGCTCACTTTTTTGGAACTTATCCTCAACCGATTTAATTCCAACTATGGATAGTAGACTATATAAATTAGCGAAAGCATGGCTGAGTCGATTTTTCTGCCCGTGCACTCGTGCATATGACGTCACAGCCCTTAACGTTTCCATTGAAATCGTGACGTCATGCTCGTTTGGAGACACGTTTGACAGTTCGTTTGGAGACAGAGGATTTATCTTCACTCATCTATATATTCCACTATCTATAATTCCAACAAGTTTCATTCGACGCGGAATCCTGTCGTATTGTTTTCTATTAAAAATTTGGACCATGGGCACAGAAATTATGGCCAAAATATACTATGTGCTATGAAAAAGCGAGTAAAAAAGTCTAACTGACTTTTAATGAACTTACCCTCAACCGATTTACTCACAACAAATTACATTAGACTCGCCCTCCTGTTCTCTTATTTTCTATTGAAAGTTGGCCAGATTAGACTATTACCTTAGAAATTATGGCAAAATACTTTTGCCTTTCTTGTGCAACAAAGTTGTACCGAAAGGCTATAATTTCTTTCCGAAAACGAACTATCGGATGCTTCCACACTAATATACTTCCTCCCTCTTCATACGGGAGTTTGGCAGCAAGACGGTCATGAGATTTATATCAAAACAAATATTGCCCTCCGCTCGCTTGATGGGAATGACATTTTCGTTTTCTTTTGTGTAGTCGGAGCTTCGGTTCAATTTACATCCAAAAGTGATATCCTTAAAATATATGACTTGGTAAAATAAAACAGGGTATTTACGTCAAAAGTTTGGAAAGGAAACAAAAATGTCGAAATTCTTATTAGCATATTGTAGATCAAGCTGAAAACCGAACCGAGGTTTCGCGACAATCGCATTTTCTCGCATTTCCGGATGTTGCAACTGCATCGCGAGTAGTGCGCAACTGTGCCATAGTCAGGTACCACTCGCGATGCAGTCGCGACATCCGGGAATGGGACAAAATATGATTTTTTGGTTTCAACTGGATCTACAATATCTTTGCCATAAATAATCTGATTTTCATAGAACGGACAAAGAAATTTGTCTTTTTTACTCCTAGCTACTAGCCCATCTATTTTCAAGCACACACATTTTACGAAGGTCGAGAAAGGCACCATCACCGCTAGGTGGATTAATCTGGGTTTTTCCAATTCGAATAGAAGCATAGGTATATCTATGCGATCAAATGTTTTACTGAAGTCAGTATGAAGAGCTTCTACATGGTTTCATTTATCCATTGCATTCAGGGTATAGTCAACAAATTCAAGAAGATTAGTAGAACTTGAACGCCCTTTAAAGAAGCCATGCTGTGCGTCTTTTATTCGGTTTTTTACTTGTTTGAATAATTTTTCGTTTACCGTATACTATATTACTATATGTTTACTATATTACCATATGGCCTCAAAAAATTTTCTAATGCAAGAGATAATGGCTATTCCACGATAATTACGTATGTCTGATTTTCAAAAATCAATAAATATAGGGGGATTCCATCTGGAAGGACCTTTCGAAGCATCTAAACTACGTAGGGCCTGCAAAATGTCATGGACATGAAGTTGATTCACTCCAATCTCATTTGAAAAATCTGGGAAAAATGCAAAATAGTCGCGGTCACGATCATTTTCAGAAAATGTAGAATAGGTTTCCTGGAAAAAAATCTGCAAAAAGATAACAGTTATTTTCCGAGCTATCCCCGCGTTTTCGTCAAGATGCATAATTGATGGAAAGTTATTAGATTTCAGTTTAGTTTTTACGTTATTAAAGAAGTTCTTTGGACAGAACTTTATTTCGCTCTCAGTTTTTGAATTGTAATCTTCCAAAGCGTTACTGATAGCGTAATTCAATTGATCGCATACGTCCAAGTAATATACTAAATATGCTAAATTGCTAAATTTGCTTGCGATTTCTTAAATTCTTGATTTGCCGGTTATACCAAATTGGGTCCATATTATTGTTATGACGTCGTTTTCGTTTAAGTGGAGTTTCTTGTGAGATTATGTCAGATAATAATCTGTAAAAAGTGTTTACAGATTCTTCGACATTTTCTTCATTTCTTAAAACTATTTGCCAGTTTACACTACTTAACCTACCTAGAATATTTTCATACTTCGCTAAATTGTATTCAAAGACATCCTCATACTCACAATCGTTGGGTCTTTGTTGTTCATGTATGAATAACGAGTATTCGATTGCAGTGTGGAACGCTTTATTTTTCCACAATGGATTGATAGATTCTGTTAAACAAAAATCTTCATAGATATTTGTCAGCAAGTGGTCCGAATAGCGATTTTGATTGTTTTTCATATGATTAATTTGGTTCAATCTTAAACTTGCAGACTTGTCAAAAATTAATTGCAAAGTTTCGTTATCCCCAACGACTGGCAGTACGATACATTAGTTTTCTGAGTCTAGAATAAAGTCAGCATTGCGTTGGTTAAAGTCTCCATAGATATGAGCGCACAGCGCACTCAAAAAAAGATTCATAGTTGTGCTTACAAGCATAATTAGGTGGGAAATATACCGATGCGAATATATGCATTTCTCCAGCAAATTGGTTTTTACCCAGACATGCTCAAATTCATTGAATTTATTTGTTGGGATGATTTCTGAATTAAAGTTTCAAATAGCTATTAGAACACCACCACCGGACTTTTTCTGAGACGTGGGAAAACTCCTGTCATCTCTTTATTACATTAAAGTTACTTCCAAAAATTTCTTCACTCCTATCGCTTTCATCCCAGCTTGTTTCAGTTGCCAGAATAATCGAAAAGGATGAGCTTAATAAATTTTTAAATATATCCTTCATTTTGGCTGGGCTTTTCATTCGACTGAAATTCTGACAATAAATTAGAACTTCAGTCGAATTTTGTTTCCGCGAAGAAGTTTTTGGTTTATTTACCTCTTCTGATTTTTCATGTAGCGTGTTATCTTCACTTGTTAATGTTACTTCCGGAGATTGCGTCATTGCCGATTAAAATTTGATGGGCTGTAGAATCTATATGCGGCCTCCCTAGTGCGTTGAAGTGATTGCAATAACCTCTTTCATCGTTGCCGATGAAGCAATCAATTTGAACGGATTCTTTACCTGTGAAGAGTTTATTATAAAGCAATTAGCAATGTGCTGCTACGAAACTGTGTGAAATTATTTTTAGTCGATTCTAGCAGTTTGATAAACGACGAGTTTAAAGGCAGTACAAGCTATGAAGTCGACAACCGATGATTAAAGTTAACAGGGTTTAAAGCGATCCAAGAATATAATCATTTTACACTGTGAATCCATACTTGCCATACTTATATTGTACAACCATCAGTCGGTCATGTCAGTCCAGAAAAAAAAATGAATTTCAATGCTGGAAACATATTATCAATTCACATTGATGAATTGTTGTGTTATTCCCTTTTTCCACCATATAGAACAAACAACACCCACCATACCAAATAACAATTCGGTTACTCTTCACATGTAGAAACGCAATTACGTTTGATATGAAGCATTTTCCCGTTTTCATTGGGGAGGAACAATCTTCTATAGAGTGAGGCACCGCGACAGAGTGAAAATACTTTCGTATTTTTTTTTTTCCAAAATCTTTTTTTAATCCATTCCATATTTGAGTATGCTTTTTCAATCCAGTTCCTTGAATAATGCGCAAATGGGGATATTTGAACAGGCTTAGACTGGATTGGCCGTGACACGTCGCCAACACGGTCTACGACCGGTCCTCAATCATTTTCTATCAGTTGGAACATCTTGCCGGCTACGCATCTCGGCTTCTTCTTCATCTTATTGGCATTACATCCCCCACTGGGAAGTCGCCCCCTTGCAGCTTAGTGTTCTTTCAGCACTTTCACAGTTATTAACTGCGAGGTTTCTAAGCCAAGTAACCATTTTTGCATTCGTATATCATGAGGCTAACACGATGATACTTTTATGCCCAGGGAAGTCGAGATAATTTCCAATCCGAAAATTGCCTAGACTGGCACCGGGAATCGAACCCAGCCACCCTCAGCATGGTCTTGCTTTGTAGCTGCGCGTCTTACCGCACGGCTAAGGAGGGCCCTCGGCTTCTTATATCCATCAAATAACTAACGATGGAAATTTTACCCGGATTATAACCACAGAATGTTGGTCAAAATCGTGGAAATATGTTTGTTATATTCTTTGGGTGACCTAAGAATGATTTTAAATAATTTATTACTAAGCTATTTTATACTGCATTTTCTGGTGAAGCGGTTCGAAAAGAACACATAACATTCGTTTCACCGAAAATTTGTTCTTTTTGAATTTCGAGGCGGTGTTTTGCCCTATTTTTTCCAAAGAGGAAAAATAGGCTTTTCTTTACCCCAATGTTTGGAACGAATTGATCAATATGGAGGTGCATGGTGATTCAAGTATCCTAATGAAGAATGATTGTTATATGTGTACACACTAACAAAAATAACTTTCATTTACCAGTCATTTTGGTCTAGTATTCTATGTTTATTGACTCTACTACCAAACGAACTGTATACAGCATTTAGACCGATATTCACGACACTCTGGTTGACAGATTTTTTTAATCATTATATCAACAGCAAATAACATATTGAAACTATAGTATTGTGTGCACTATTGTCCTTCTAGTTTTATCATCCGTTATACTAAATACAGGGTCAAATATGACGTCAAACTGATAGAAGTTCAATTTGAAGATACATTGAGGCAATGAAGCTCACAAAAGGATGGACCGATTTGCAATTGCTGTGAATTTGAAAAGTTCATGATAAATTTGAACTAATTACACAAACATTGAATTTATATTATCTTGTTTAATATTACTTTGATCCTAAAATATTATGTCGTTGTAACTAAACACACACACACACATATAGATATTAAACTCTACACGAATTATCGTAAAATGGAAACTCAGAAAGCATCTATGTACATGAAAATGAATTTCCGTATGTCTGACCTAGACCTGTACGCCGCCGTGACACGCCACCGCCACAGACACTTTTTGACGTACGCCGACGCCGGTCAACGTGTCAGCGGCGCGCCATACGCCGGTTGACTCCACGCCGCCGAATTAAGTATTTCACGCCGATGATTGACCAACACAAAAATTACAGTATGCAGCGCGTTGCATCTGCCGAACCAAGGCAACATATCAGGCAATAACTAAACAGGTATTACATCTGCTACTTTTACCCGCATTGGCGTGTTAAATGTTAGGTCATCTAAGGACTGCTTGGCTGCAGACCTACAAATCAACGAGTGTAACGATGAACTTCTAATCTCATATGTAGCATCATGGGAAATAACCTCAATAACGTTTATGCGAAACCCGCGGGATAGAATGAATCTCCTTTCAACAGTGTAATCCAACAGACTAATAAATAGATTGGCAAACTTTTGAGCTTTTGAATTTTGTTAGGATGGGGCGTTAAATTCATTACAACTGTGGGAAAGTGTGAATGTGAAAAATACAAAATTCATGCAGGAATAATTCCGTAACAAATGCCAGTGGAGATATATCAGCTTCCACACTGATATTCTTCCCTCCTTCCTTTATACAGGAGTTTGGCAGAAGGAAGGTCGTGCGATATGTGCCATCACAAATATTGCCCTCCGCTCGCTTTCAAATCGACTGCTATAAAAACATTCTTCATGCCTGCCGTATCCTAACGGAACTATCAATTCTATACTTTCGCCTCTAATTCTATCATGAATATGTACGTCTAAGTTTGGAAGATGATATTAGCATTTCCATATAATTAATTATCTGGAAATTGACGACTGAAGTTTTGCTATGAAGATTGAATTTCTTTCGGCGATAGCAGTCTTTATAAGTAACAAATACTTTGTTGCTCCTACATCCTACATCCTACATGGATGTAGGAGCAACAAAGTATTTGCTACTTATTAAGACTGCTATCGCCGAAAGAAATTCATTCTTCATATCATTAACAAATTCTAATTTGGAGGAGTTTTTAAAGAAGTTTTCTAAGAAATTTCCAAAGGTATTTGAGTGTTTTAGAAATTTTCAAAGGTATTTGAGTATAACTTATTTTCAATTGAAAAAAAACACACCGAAGATTTCCCAAAAGAATTTTAGAAGAGACTACCAAAAAATTCTTAAAGGAATTTTAAAAGAAAATTTTCGAAGATCTACAGTAGACAGCTAATTCGAATAAAATTTTGAGGTGGCTCAAATCGATTTAGTGTTTTTGAGCTGTTTTTAATTTTGAAAACAATCTAACGAGAAATATAAACGTCGAAAATCACCGCAACAACCTTTAATCGGAAGCTTTTGGAGTGGTTTGCAAGTGCAGAAAAACCTGAATCAGAAGCGATTTTCGCTTTGTTTTTATATTTGTGTTGTGACCGCACGGTTGTGCGAACAAGTCTCTCGAGAGACGATTAATGAGGAGACTTTATGTAATTCTCTTTAGGATTCAAATCCTGCATAAAACCTCGAAAGGCCTTTGTATTTTTTCTCCAAAGTTCAATGTAATTCCTTCCAAAATTCATGCCAATTATTCCGGAAAATTTGTTGAAAAATTCACTAGGAAAATTATGGAAGAATGAAATTTACGAAGGATTCTTGAAAAAAATTCTAAAAGATTTTCTGAAGACTCCGATGATAATGCAGAAATAAATGAAGCAGCGTATCATATGCCTGTATCGCATCTAAATGTTCCGAATGCTATTTTTCTGCAGATTTGTCTAATAAAGTGCTCTGAATTTTACTGCTGTTTCTGAAAACTTTGAATTTCAATATCACACAGACTTCTTGAGATTGGAAAGGCAGTCGACAAAATTCAAACAGGAAAGTAAAGTTAGTTTGATGTGTGTCAGTTCGCCGTCAGGTCAAGTACGAGACACTGAAGACGCCTTACTATTGAGGTCGAAATACGTATCTCTCAAGATACAATTAACCCGTTTCGGCCCAGTTAGATCTCAAATTGTAAAATCCACCGTTCTCTTGTTCTTCGACCGATTTGATGAAATTTGGAGGAAAGATGCATTAAACCCTATATTTGTGTACTGATTTGGTGATTGGGTCCTTGGGTACGGTTTTATCAAGGGGTCCCCTGGGTCAAATGGGTCAAAATAGGTCAACTTCCTTTAATCGTAGATAACTAGTAGTAAATGCACTCAATAATGATGCAATCGTTTTATTCATCATTTTGCAATATGAATAGAAACTGCACGTTTGGACGTCAAAATCCGGTTACAGATGTTCCGAAACCTGGTTCCCCAGGAAGTGGTCACTTTTGAGATGTTCTGAATCCCAGCACGACACATCAAACTTCATGATTTTGCAACTCAAATATAATAGAACATTCAGAGCATCTGAGCACATGCCACTTGGGTTCCCTGGGAACCTGGTGCCCTCAGGGAAGTGGTCACTTTTATTGATTCTGAAACCCAGCTTGCGACACATCGAACTTCAGTTTGCAACGTAAATACAATAGGAGGCATTTGCGAGCATCAGACACATTGGCCACTTCCGGATGTTCCTGGGAACCTGGTGCCTCAGGAAGTGGTCTTTCTGATTGATTCTAACCCAGCTTGCGACACTCGAACTTCATGTTAGCAACGCAAATACAATAGAAGACATTTGCAGAACATCTGACCACATTGGCCTTCCGAAGTTCCTGGGGCCTGATGCCCAAGAGAAGTGGTCACTTTTTGATTCTGAAACCCACGCGACACATCGAACTTCATGATTTTGCAACGTAAATACAATAGAGGCATTTGCAGAGCATCTGACCACATTGGCCACTTCGGATGTTCCTTGGGAACCTGGTGCCCTCAGGAAATGGTCACTTTTTGATTGATTCTTAAACCGGCTTGCACACTCAGCTTCATGATTTAGCAACGCAAATGTGAAGACATTTGCAGAACATCTGACCACATTGGCCTCTTCGAAAGTTCCCTGGGAACCTGATGCCCCAAGAGAAGTGGTCACTTTTGAGTTGTTCTGAAACCCAGCTTGCGACACATCAAACTTCATGTTTTGCCACAAATACAATAGAAGACATTTGCAGAGCATCGTGACATTCGCCACTTCGGAGGGTCTCTGGGAACCTGAAGCCCTCAGAAGTGTCACTTTTGATTGGTTCTGAACAGCTTTCGACATCAAACTTCATGATTTTGCAACAGAATACAATAGGAGACATTTGCAGAACATCTGACCACATGGCACTTCCGAAGTTCCTGGGAACCTGGTCCCCAGGGAAGTGGTCACTTTTTGATTATTCCTAAACCCAGCTTGCAACACATCAAACTTCAAGTTTTGCCACACAAATACAATAGAAAACATTTGCAAGGCATCTATGCACATTCGCGACTTCCGGAGGTTCCTGGAACCTGATGCCCAAGAAATGGTCACTTTTTGAGTAATTCTGAACCTACCGACACATCAAACTTCATGATTTCGCTACACAAATACAATAAGAGGCATTGTCAGGCATCTGTGCATTCGCACTTCGGAGGTTCCCTGGAACCTGGTTCCTTTAGGGAAGTGGTCACTTTGTATGGTTTCGAAAATTGCGACACATCGACACATATCATGATTTTGCAACGCAAATATAATTGAAGACATTTGCAGAACATCTGACTACTACATTGGCCACTTCCGGTGGTTCCTGGGAACCTAGTGCCCCAAGGGAAGTGGTCACTTTTGATTGATTCTGAAATCAGCTTGTGACATCGAACTACATTTGAACGCAAATACATTGGAGACATTTAAAGAACTTCAGGCGCATTGGCCACTTCCGGAGGTTCCTCGGAACCTGTTGCCCTCAGGGAAGTGTACTTTGTAAGTGGCTCTGAACAGCTTCGACACATCGAACTCCATGATTCTGCAAATGTACAATAGAAGACATTTGCAGAACATTTGGCACATCGCACATCCGGGGTTCCGTGGGAACCCTGACCCAGGAAGTGGCCGTCTAATTGGTTCTGAAAACGCTTGCGACACATCAAACTGAAAGATTTTGTTTCTCAAAATCTACTGTGTGTTTCGACATTCTTTTCTGCACCGAATTGCGAATCTTATCCAGCTTTGTTCAACATGGTCTTCTTTTTACTTGTCATAAGACGAGTTTGTACAATCCCATTGAATTCCACCATTAATTGTATCTTGACAGATACGTATTTCGACCTCAACAGTAAGGCCGTCTTCATGTCTCGTACTTGCTTGACTTGCTTTTTAGCGTGCATCTTATCGCTTGGCTAAGGAAGGCAAAAATATCATATAGTATATTTACCCTTAAAAATTAGTGGCCAATGTATCTAGATGCTGCGTAAGTATCTTTCTGAATCTGTGTTACAAACCATGATATTTGATGTATTGCAAGAGAGCTTTCAAAACCACCTAACAATGGCGAGGTTTTCAGCAAGACCAAATGTACCAGATGCTCTACAAATGTGCAAATGCATTTCAACTTCTTTATGTTACAAAATTATCAAGTTGGATGTGTCGCAAGCTGGGTTTCAACCACCAAGGTTGTGAAATGCAGTATGTTTACAGGAAACCTCTCTAGGTCATTGTGCCCAGATCTCTGAATGTCTTCTATTGTATTTGTTTCCAAAATCAGAAAATTTGATGTGTGTGAACTGGGTTTCAGAACATTCAAAAGCGACCACTTCCGACCGACAACCCAGCTTCCAGGAGCCTCCGGAAGTGCAATGCTGATTGCTCTGTAAGGCTCTATATCTATAAATTCTATTTGTGATGAAAAGCTGAAGTTTGATGTGTCAAGCTGGGTATCAAATCGACTCAAAAGTGGGAACTTCCTTGGGCATCTTGTTCTCAGGGAACCTTCGGAATGAGACAATATGCCAGATGCTGAAGCCTTCCATTGACTGTGTGTTCAAACTCAAAGTGACATCAGGTCGGAACTTCAGAAGTGGCCAATGCGCTCAAAGTTCTGTAAATACTTGCGTTGAATCAATCAGAATGGGGCATGAGTTCAGGAACCTCATGTAACGAGCCTTCGGGTCGTTACAATTGTGTAAATATTATAATTGTTATAATTGTTCTTAGTTTCTAGTTAAATGTTTTCGTTTATATTTACGGTTAAAATAAATTAAATGATTAAAGTTGAACAAATTTCTAGAAATCAGAAAGATAAACCAGCTAATGAGAAAACGGAGATTCACCGCGGTATAGTTCATTGTGTTCATTTTCTGCATTCCCCTCAATAAAATGGTTAATGAGATCTAAGCCAGGTGGTGAGATACCGTGAATCAAATGCGTAAGCCCAAGATTGCTTGATCCCGCAAAATTTGCATATGAGCTTCGGCATCGACCTGTTAGAGTTCCTTTGAAGTTTTGTTGACCTTTTCAAGTCCCTCTCACATGGACAGAAGGTGGCTAATTTAGGCTGTTCGTGTGAATAGACGCGAACATGCGCGAAAATGATTGTTAGAAGCATGAGAACTGCCGTCGGTATCCGAAATTACCTTCGTGATTTCCGGTGACGAAATTAATTCGGATTAATCTGAGGATTATTGAAGTGATCAGATTCACTTCGAACTGATCCGTGGAAGAGGCAGGAGTGGCCCAAGTTGTTCTCGCCGTGTAGGTTAGCAAAAGGTACATATACAAGTGATTTCAATCAGTGGATCTTTAGTAAAACCCTTTCCAAAGAATTAATTCTTAACCCTTTCCATAGTTCTTAGATAGAGAGTCGTGTGTGCGTTAGTTACGATCGGTGTGTTATCGTGTGTGCTGGTGGTTTAAATCAGGTAAATTGTGCAATTTAGATTCTGGTTATAGTGCAGTGCTGCGTGCAACATGCAACGTCTCTAATGTTTAGATTCGTGACCACATCACGACGCGAGACACCACAACAACCGTCGAGGCCATTCTTGACCATCGACGAGGTTTTCCGGGCACGCCGGAAGAGGACGCGATCGCCAATCAACGCGCCTAGCGGGGCATCACCGAAGAAGTAGAAGGAAGAAGAAGAGAAGGCAACTGTTTTCCGTTCCGTTGGTGACGACCGACGGACATCGACGCACGTGCCGCGTCGCGCCATCGTATGAGACCGTGGTTTCGATCCGGGCAAAGCCATCCGTAGGCGACACCGCAGTCGCAGCATCATCAGCTAGCCGCTGGCTCCACCGCCGACCGCCGGCAAACCGCGATGTAAAGTTCATCCGTTCACCAACAGCAGTAGCAACATCAACTACTAGGCAAGCCGCCGACCCGCCGGCGAACCGCGTGTTGCCGCCACCGCCACCGTCCATCCGTTTCCTCCATCACGGACGCCGTCGTCGTTAAGTCATTGTCGACCATTCAAAGGTAGTACTCATTTCCAAACATAATCCATGCGCATAATTTACCGCCGCAACATAGCCAATACCTGTTGCTAGAGCGAGGACACGCTCAGCCGTGAGAATATGTTGAGGACTGATTAAGACCGTACGCACAATAGTCGAGGCGTTTGCGTAGCAAACGGAAAATTACACATTAGATTTTGGTGAAACCACACCAGGAGAGCACACACGATAGGAGGCTAGGGACCATGAATAGCATTAATGGAAAGGTATAGAACTGTAGAGAAGCGAAGATGGGCAACAGTGAAAGCAATATGTACGATGGTATACGAAAGCTTAATAAAAATGGGATAAAAGCTCCGCTGCTCTATTCGACTACAGGAAATGTTTAATAAACACTACAGACCAAAATTATTTGTAATCAATTTATTATTTTGTTAATTGCTGTCCGATGAAGTGAAACTGGTTGAGAGTATTTAATGTAGTTCGTTTTCGTTATAGTCCTTTTGAGTATTGTTCTACTGGGAGGTTGGCTCCGAAACCAACCGGCCTCTGAAATCGACGCGATTGGTTTGAGAAAATTTGGTCGCTTTACCAGTGATGAAAACCCCTCCAGGTTTCATCACTGGCCGACGGTTGTAATTAGGTAACTGGCAATTATTTTATTAGCCGTTACTAGTAGCGTCCTTCGACTGTTAAGTTAACCTGTCTTCCATACTTAGGGATAAAGGAACCTTCGTCCTCAGAGGGTCTCAACGGTCGGGCAATTTCACACGGTCGATGGTCTCCTAGGGAGTGGCGCATAAACCATCGTACCAGGTACCCAAAAAGGAAGACGGTCAGCGATTTATATCCGGAAGTGCCAACGGATCTGATGTTCTGCAAATGTCTTCACTGTACTTGCGTTGCAAACCCATGGAGTTCGATGTCGATAGGGGTTTCAGAACCACTTACAAGTGACCACTTCCCAGAGGCACCAGGTTCTGGCACTCGAAGTGGACAATGCGTCAGTTCTGCAAATGTCTCATATTGTATTTGGTGCAAAATCTGAGTTCGATGTTCGCAAACTGGGTTTCAATAATCAAAAGTGACCACTTCCTGGGGTTTCAGGTTGCGGGACCTCCGGGTGACTGATGTCTCAGATGCTCTGCAAATGTCTTCTATTGTATGTGTTGCAAAATCATGAAGTTTGATGTGTCGCAAGCTTGGTTCAGAACCACTCAAAAGTGACCACTTCCTTGGGGCAGTTTCCAGGAACCTCCGCAAGTGGCCAATATTCAGATGTTCTGCAAATTCTATTATGTCTGCGTTCAAAATCATGAAGTTTATGTGTCACCAAGCTTTCAGAACCACTCAAGTGACCACTCTGAGGACGGTTTCCAGGAACCTCGGAAGTGCCAACGGCGATCGATGTTCTGCAAATGTCTTCTATTGTACTTGCGTTGCAAAACCATGAAGTTCGATGTGTCGAAAGCTGGGTTTCAGAATCACTTACAAGTGACCACTTCCTAGAGGCACCAGGTTCCCAGGGAACCTCGAAAGTGGCCAATGCGCTCAAGTTCTGCAAATGTCTCCTATTGATTTGTTCAAAATCATGAAGTTCGATGTGTCCAAGCTGGGTTGAAATCAATCAAAAGTGATCACCCTTGGGGCACCAGGTTCAGGAACCTCGGAAGTGGCCAACGTGATCTGATGCTCTGCAAATGTCTTCTATTGTACTTGCGTTGCAAAACCAGGGAGTTCGATGTCGTAGGTTTCAAACCACTTACAAAGTGACCACTTCCCTGAGGGTACCAGGTTCCCAGGAACCTGAGTAACTTATGTGCTCAGATGCTCTAAATGTCTTCTATCATATTTGTGTTGCAAAATCATAGATTTGATGTGTGAAAGCTGGTTCAGAACTATCAAAAGTGACCACTTCCGAACCAGGTTTCCGGAACACCTGTAACCGGATTTTGAGGTCCAAACGTGCAGTTTCTATTCCACTATTGCAAAATGATGAATAAAACGTTGCATCATTATTGAGTGCATTTACTCTATTTATCTATGATTAAAGGAAGTTGACCTATTTTGACCCCATTTGACCAGGGACCCCTCGATAAAACCGACCCCAGGACCCAATCACCAAATCAGTACACCTAAACAAAATATAGGGTTTAATGCATCTTTCCTAAATTTCATGCAAATCGGTCGAAAACAAGAGAACGGTGGATTTTACAATTTGAAATCGTAACCCGGGCGAAACGGGTTAATGGTGGAATTCAAGGATTGCTAAACTCGTCTTATGACAAGATCATTTGAAGTTTCTGTGGATATCTGGTAAAAAAGAAAAGTTTAAAAAGTCAGGCCCCTAGAATTATGTGTAGCGCTAATGCCGAAGGTCTAGATGAATTCTGTAAGAATCCATATAAATCCGTGAAAATAACTGGAGGAACACCTAAATAATTTTTTGAAGAAATCTGGAGGAAGTTCAGAAGAAATTTTTGACGAAATTTCAGAGGATTTCAAGAATTTCTTCCTATATTTAGTTTACAAAAGGATTCCTTGAGTAAGTACTGGCATTGCCAGTCTGGCGAGTTCTTAAAATCAATGCCGAAGAAATTTCTGAAGAATTTCTAAAGGTAATCTAAACAAGTTCCGTAGGTGTTAAAGGTACTGACAAATACCGAAAAGATGAATCTTTTGAAATTTTCCAATAACTTCTTCTTTGATTGTCAAAGGAATATTGAGGAATATCCAAGGAAATTTCTGCATTTATCTGCGATACAATTTCTGGAAGATTTTAGAAGAAATAAGACATTTCATAATAATTCTTGGAAGAATGTCCAAAAGAAATTTTTGCAGAAATATTAGTATGTAAAAAATTCCTACAGAATTTATTCAATTCCGTTAGAATTTCCTTTATAATTTGCTTAAAGTTCGTTTGGAAATTCCCTCAAGAATTCTTTTAAAATACCTTTGGAAAATCCTTCGGAACTCTATCAGGAATACATACGGAAATTGTTTTGAAGAAATCGTTTAGAAATTCGTAAAACTCTAGAAAGTCTAAATTATTTTGGAAACACTTGAAATTTCTTTGAAAATTCATTTAAAAACTCCCTCGAAAATACTTACTTCTAGAGATTCTCCGAGAATTCCTTTCAAATTCTTTTAAGATTTTTTCAGACTTTTAGAAATTCTGCTAGTGTGTGTAATTTCGTCGAACAGTGTGAAATTTAGCATTTATGGTAATATAATAGAAAGTATAAATAATATGTAATGAAGATGGTGTTGTTTAGCATTAAAATAAATAAATTTGATCGAAAATTAGATATTATAACATGAACCTGCAAATGAACAGATGGTCCACATAATGAACAGCATAGTTCGTGGTCAAAGAATGTTTTCATTGCTGAGTTTAATAATATTTGAGTTATCTTAATAGTGATGATTTGTTTATAAAACCTGATTAATCCACCTGGCGTAATGGTGCTTTTCTCGTGCATTATAAAATAGTATTTTGGCCATTACTCTTGAGCCCATAGTCCGATCTGGTCAATTGTCAATGAAAACAATGGTAGAGTATCCTGCGTCGAATGCAACTTGTTGCAGTAAATCGGTTAGATATGTGCCTGAAAATGAGTGACATTTTTACTCAATTTTTCAATAAAAACCAGATTAATCCACCTAGCGGTGATGGTGCCTTCTCTCGTTTCTTTCAGTGAGTAATTTCTATGCACTTTTGGTGAAAAGTATTTTGACTCATAACTTAAGCCTATAGTCCGATCGGCCAATTTTCAACGGAAACAATGGGACCGGATTCTGCATCGAATACAACTTCTGCGACAAATCGGCTGAGGGTACAGCTATAAAATGAATAAGATTTTGAAAATGTATTTTGCCATAACTCCGCAGTCCGATTCCGCCAATTTTCAGCGAAACAATGGGACAATCGCTCAGAATGCACTTGTTGCGAAATCCGTTAAGATAAGTACTGAAAAATGGTGAGAATTTTGTATTTGTTCTTATGTAAGAATTTTGGCCCTGAAACCCATAGTCCTATTGGGCCAATTTTTCAATACAGAAACAATTGGGCAAGATTCTGTCGAATGAAATTTGCGAGTAAATCAGCTAAAAGTAAGTGCCACAAAAGTGAGTGAGAATTTTCTTATACATAAATATATTTAGCATAATTCCAAAGCCCATAGTCCGATTGGACCAATTTCAATACGAAACAATTGGGCAAGATTCGACGTCGAATGAAACTTGTTGCAGTAAATCAGCTAGAGTAAGTGCTGAAGTGAGAATTTTCTTATAAAAAAATATATTTGGCCATCTCCCGAATCATAGTCGATTCACGCAATTTCAATACGAAACAATGGGACGAGATTTCGCGTCGTATGCAACTTGTTGCGAAAACGTAAAGATAAGTGCCTGAAAAATGGTAGAGAATTTTGTACGTTTCTTATGTAAAAAAAATGAATTTTGGTCTTAAGAAACCCATAGTCTGATTGAGCCAAATTTTCAAAACGAAACAATTCGGACAATATTCTCGTCGAATGAAACTTGTTGCGAGTAAATCAGCTAAGAGTAAGTGACTAAAAAGTGAGTGAGAATTTTCTTATAGAAAATTTTTTTTGGCCATAACTCCAAATCCATGTCCAATTCCGCCAATTTCATACGAAACAATGGGACAAATTCCCGTCGAATGCAACTTGTTAAGAAAATCCGTTAAAGATAAGTACCTGAAAATGAGTGAGAATGTTGTACGTGTTCTTATGTAAAAAATGAATTTTGGTCACCTTAACTGAAACCCATAGTCCGATTGGGCCAATTTTCAATGACGAAACAATGGGACAAGATTAGATCGAATGAACTGTTGCGAGCAAATCGTTAAGGATAAGTGCCTGAAAAATGAGTGAGATTATTTGCACACGTACACGACACACTACTACACACACTACACACACGCAACACAGACATCACCTCAATTCGTCGAGCTAGTCGATCGGTATCCTCATGGGTCTCCGGGACTCTATCAAAGTTCGTTTTGAGGTGAAATATAGCCTTTACGTATACTTGTATACGAGAAGGCAAAATTTATTTAACCATAACTTCCAAACCCATAGTCCGATTGGGCCAATTTTCAATACGAAACAATTGGACAATATTCTACGTCGAATGAAACTTGTTGCGAGTAAATCAGCTAGAGTAATGACTAAAAAGTGAGTGAGAATTTTTCTTATAAAAAATATATTTTGGCATACTCTTTGAAACCATAGTCCGATTGCAATTTCAATACGAAACAATTGGGCAAGATTCTACGTCGAATGAAACTTGTTGCGAGTAAATCAGCTAGAGTAAGTGCCTAAAAAAGTGAGTGAGAATTTTCTCACACATAAAATATTTTGGCCATAATTCGGAACCCATAGTCCGATTGGGCAATTTCAATACGAAACAATGGGACAAAGATTCTACGTCAATGAAACTTGTTGCGAGAAATGTCGTTAAGAGATAAGTGTCTGAAAATGAGGTGAGATTATTTTGCACACACACCACACACACTACACACATACACACACATACACAAATATACACACACATACACACATACAAGACATCACCTCAATTCGTCGAGCTGAGTCGATCGGTATATAACACTATGGGTCTCCAGGCTCTATCAAAGTTCGTTTTGGAGCGAACATAGCCTTTACTACTTGTATGAGAAAGGCAAAAAGTGTTTCTGGCCATAACTCGACCCATAGTCCGATCTAGAATTTCGAATAGGAAACAATGGCAGAGTATCCTGTCGAATGCAACTTCCGAGTAAATCAGTTAGGATAAGTACCGGAAAATGAGTGACATTTTTTTGGGTAGGTGCACACACACACACACATACACACACACACACACACACACACACACACACACACACACACACACACACACACACACATACACAGGGGCAGCAGGACTTTGTCAAGGGCTTGAGACCCTCCCCATGGCCACTGGAGTTAGGGGCCTATCTAGGATTATTGGGGGTTTGACGTGCAACCAGCATCAGGATTCATACCAGTAAGATTCTCGGTTTATGGATAGGACTAGGCATATGGGCTGACAGTCAGAGCTATTCTGTTTCCTGAGTAAAAGAAGAGTGACATCTTCTTGAAATGGCAACGGCTAATGGTTCGTCTGCTCCGTCCCGATAAACAACCTGGCAGGCTCCGGTAACGCTCAAAACCTGTCACCTATGCCGGTGGGTAGTAGATTCGATGCACTTCTGATTTACGCCGATCCGGCTCTGAACACAGTGTTATAAGGCACCGAGTCAACCCTTCATGGACCTCACTGTTTACAAAGGCACCATGGATCATAAGAGGCGACTATCTACAACAGGTAGAGATAACGGCCGGAGGGACCCTTTAACATGAAACAAATTCTACAACAACGAAGGGCAGGCAGGGGCAGATGTTTTCGGTGGGAAGCTGCATGCGATCTCAGTGATGTCGCAGGCAGCACTCGCTACTGCAGTAGTACGGCAAGACGCTGAGTACCAGGCAGCGCCAACAGAGCTAGGATCCGGGAATAGGGTCATCCACCAAAAATCGGAAAATGTGCTACTCAGGAGAGCTACAATTCGGGAGGTCCAACCTGATGGAGTGCGGAAGCGAGTCAACGAGCTTTATGACTTCGTGAAGGACAAGCACAATGTTCCACGAAGATCAACTTCTAGTAACAAGCATTAAGTCCGCCGTAAGCCGAACAAGAACAGATCGCGCTGAAAAGAAAGCCGAAGCAGCTGAAAGGATGCGAAAGATGCGGCAGGAGCATCAACAGTTGAGCACAGCAGGCACCAAAGTCCCCGAACCACTCGCACGGAAAAGGAGAGGTTGATCTGGAGAGCAGGAAGGCACGAAAAAGCAACCAGCGTGCGGAAGGAACGTGTGCAGGATGGTGGTGGCAGACCGTGGAAAACCAGCAGGGGAGAGAGGAAGCAGCAGAAGGAGAATGGGAAAGAGGAACAGAAGAAACAAGAAAACGTCGTTCTCCTCGGGAGAAATTAAAGGTGATGCCCTGATCGTAGAAGCGAGCGATTAAACGTCGTACGCAGCGATCCTGAAGAAAGTGAGAGAGGACCCGGAGTTAAAAGACTTGGGTGAGAAAGTGGGAAACTAGGCGTGCCAGAAGAGGGAGTTGCTGTTCGAGCTGAAGAAGGATCCCACGATCAAGAGCTCCGGCCTTCCGGGAGCTCATTGCCAATTCATTGGGCAGTGACGGTAATGTAAGAGCTCTAACAGGGAAGCAGTGGTCGAGTGCAGAGACCTGGACGAGATCACGACGGAGACGAACTGAGGGATGCACTGAATCTCACAATGCAAGCTGGGGAGTGCAAATGACGGTTCGACTGAGGAGAGCACGGTGGCTACACAATGCGACGATTACGACCTGCTAGAGGCTGCCAACCAAATGGTGGAGGCGGGCAAGGTAAAAGTAGGATGGTCGGTGGCCCGTTGAGTCGCCCACGAGTCACCAAGCAGATGGGATGCTCAATGCATGGCGTTTGACGCAGGCGCGAAATGCAAAGGCCCGGATGATCGGTCTATGTAGGAAATGTGGTGAAGAGACACGTTGCTAGGGACTGCACGAAGCAACCAAGATGCCTGCTCTGCAAACCGGAGGACGGAACGACCATACGACGGGTGGCTTCCAATGCCCTAGCACAAGAAGGCGATGCGGGCCGGAAATGGAGATCATCAGTTGAATCTCAATCATTACGACACCGCACAGCAACTGTTGTGCAGTCGACAACAGAAGCAATGTGTGACGTGGCAATTATTGCTGAACCGTATCGGATCCCTCTGATAACGGCAACTGGGTGGCGATTCATCGGGGATTGCAGCTATCAAGTGATGGGCAAATTCCTATTCAAGAAGTGGTAGACAGCTCAAGCGAAGGTTTCGTTATCTCAAAATCAACGGGATCTTCGTGTGTGCTACGCACCCAAGATGGACTTTAGAGTATAACCGGGATGCTGAACTCACTCACGGAGAGAACTGATCGGCCGAAAACCGGTAATCATAGGAGGTGACTTAACGCTGGCAGTGGAGTGGGGAAGCAGGCTGACTAATCCCAGAGGTTACAGTTTGCTGGAGTCGTTGGCAAAGCTGGACGTCAGGCTGTGCAACAGTGTGGCAGTCGACAACAGAAGCAATGTGTGACGTGGCAATTATTCCTGAACGATATCATCCTCCTGATAACGGCAACTGGGTGGCGGATTCATCGGGATTGCAGCTATCCAGTGATGGCAAATTCCTATTCAAGAAGTGGTAGACAGCTGCAAGCGAAGGTTTCGTTATCTCCAAAATCAACGGATCTTCGTGTGAGCTGCTACGCACCCAAGATGGACTTTGGAGCAGTATAACCGGATGCTGAACTCCTCACGGAGAAGCTGATCGGCCGAAAACCGAATCATAGGAGGCGACTTCAACGCTTGGGCAGTGGGTGGAAGCAGGCTGATTCAATCCCAGAGGTTACGGTTGCTGGAGTCGTTGGCAAAGCTGGACGTCAGGCTGTGCAACGAAGGTACCGTTAGTACATTTCGCGAGATGGCAGGAGTCCATCATCGACGTCACGTTCTGCAGTCCGTCGCTGATGAGGAACATGAACTGGAGAGTTAGTGGAGGACTATGCACAGGTGATCATCAGGCGATCCGGTATTGTGTTGGAACACGAATGCCGACGGTACGGGAGAGATTAGGAATAGGGGCGAAATGGAAGGCGAAGGACTTCGACAAAGTCTTTTATCAGGGTCCTCGAGCGACAGCGGCGCTACAAATCTCGATGCAGACGAGCTGACAGAAACTCTTGCGAGGGCATGCGGGCGACGATGCCAGAGACTGGAGCCAAGGAAAGTCGGCGGCTAAATTATGGTGGAACGATACTCTTGCTGCTTCGTGCTGCGTCTCAGAGCCAGCAGACACTTTCAGAAGAACAGGTCTGAAACAGTCAGAGGGCGTAATAATCTTCCGTGAGCAGATCGGCCACAACGGGAGATTGTCAACCAATCAACTGCTTAATGAGTTGTGCAGAAGCTGACGCTGATCCTTGGGGCAACGCTTATCGGTCGTAACAGCGAGGATCAGGGGTCCAGCGACGCCAGCGGAAATGTGTCCGGACAGAGCTGAAGATCATCGTTGATGGTCTCTTCCGCCAACATGATTCTATGTGGCCACCACACCGTACGTAGATGAAGCGGTAACCATTGCAGGTATGAATGTCTTCAACGACGAGCTGTCATCAGTGGCGAAAGGTCTGAAGATGAAGAAAGCTCCGGGTCCGGATAGATTCCAAACGGTGGCTCTAAAAACTGCGATACTGTGCGTTTCCAGATTTGTTTAGGATGCTGCTGCGAAATGCCTAGCAGATGGTAACTTTCCGGATAGGTGGAAGATCCAGAAACTGTGCTGCTGCCGAAACCAGGGAAATTGAATCCAGCATCGTATGGCCCATATGCCTGCTGGATACACTGGGAAGCTTCTGGAAAGGATTATCTAATCGTGACGCAGTTTCACTGAGGGCGAAGACCGGCTTATCGAAATGCGTTCGAGTTCCAAGGCAGATCGACGGTGAGAACCGTAGGACCGGTCATTGAAGTTTCAGAGAGTACGGCAAGAAGAGAGCGCGGAACTCGGACTTGCGCTGTAGTAACGACTTGACGTCAAAACGCTTTTATAAAGTCCAGCTGGAGGCTATCGCCGTAGCGCTGCACGGTATGCGGGTTCCTGACTTGTGTGGAATCATTGAAAGTTACTTCCAGAACGATCCTGTTTACGAAACGAATTCCGGGCAGAAGTCACCTAGGAGATTTACAGGTGTCGCAAAGGTCTCCTTCTGGGCCCGGACGTGTGAACATTATGCTATAACAGTTCTAAAACGAAGATTGCCCAAAGGCGTATTGATTTTCGGATTCGTCGGATGATGTCGTTCTAACGATAACCGAGAGTCGCTGAAGAGATTAGAAATGCTGGTGGCGGAGACGACCACTGACCAGTTGAAACTGATGAATGAGTCAAACGCAGTTCTACCTGCACCACAAAACAAAGTGGTCTGGTTAGCAACTGCCGCGAGATCAGATCCAGCTTACCAAGGAGAGGCGCGACACATACCGTCCGTGGGCTACTGAGGCATCTAGGGTGATGATCGACGACGGTTGAATTTCAACACCATGAGACTATTCCTGCGAAAAGGCATCGTAAAATGGTCAGTGGTTTGCAAGGATCATGCCGAACGTGGGTGGTCCAAAAGCAGCAGATGGCGTCTTCTGGCAGCAGTAGCATCCTGATAATTGAGGTACGGAGCTCCAGCCTGGAGGGTGCTCAAGACGAAAACGTAACCGACAGAAAGTTGAACAGCGGTATTTCGCTCATGGCTGTTCGAGTCGCGAGAGTACGTACCGAACAATTCTCGAGGCAGTTAGCGTTATCGTAGGATGATTCCAATCTGCACAACCTCAGCAGAGGATATCGAGTGTGTTACCAACGAAGTGCCAGAATGTGAGGAAGACGGTAGACTGGACTCGGTGAAGGGCAGCAGGAGTGGACAATCGGATATGGAAGGTGGACCCCAATCTGCGCTCATCCCCCAATTATCGACGTGGGTGTATAGGGAGCATGGAGGTGAACTTATTACAATCTGCGTTCCTCGACATGGCTGTTTCCGCCACTATCTACATCGGTGTGGCCATGCGTCATGGCCATTCGCCCGCTGTAGTTATCAACATAGAGGAGACCCTCAGAACACGTGGTATTTCGATTGCCCAAGGTTTGCGAGTACGTAGGAGATGCCCGCCTACGGGCGGACAATACATCGACGGAAACGATGTGTCGCGATGAGTGCGGTACCGGAAGAGTAAGCAGAGTCGTGACGCAAATACTGCTCAGAGCTGCAGCCACATGGAGAGGACCAGCAATAAGCGTCGGTTTGAGCAAATCAGTACAGTGAGATGCTTTGGTTTCCGGGTCGTCGGGCGCCAGCCAACCGGAAGTCTTCGAACCGGAATCTTTGGACCGACCACTGAATTGCCAACCTGCTGAAGAAAGAAGAAAGAAAGACAGGAGGCTTCGGTATGCTTAGGGCATGACCAGTGCGGAGTTATCCACCACCGGAACCACGGACCACCTCTGCAACCTTGGCGAAGCGAAGACGGCGCAATGCGCAAGCGTCCCCTGTGATAGCCGCCGGTATCGGGCACCATCGCAGCAACGCTCTCACCGAACTGCGGACCACCCTCGACGCCGGGGAAGCATCAGGAAAGTTCGGATGAGAAGTTGCGGGTACGACCGCCGAGGATCGAGACAACAGCAGTGATCTCAGGCTTCATGATCGGCGAACCTAGCCTCAACTAGAGGCCGAATTTTTAAAGGTGCATGAGCAACAGCCCCCTCCCGGAAGTAGTCGTGCATCCCGTGGTCCCGGGGCAGAATCGGCAAGGAGGATAAGGGACCCGGTTTATCCGGAGGTGCCATTTAGCCGCTGAGGAGGAGCCCATCCCTGTTCCTCGAGCATAGTGTGTGGATGACTCGCAGTTTGTCTACACCCACACACACACACACACACACACACACACACACACACACACACACACACACACACACACACACACACACACACACACACAAACACACACACACACACACACACGGTCTAGGTAGGCCCAATCGCTCCAGGTGCACGAGCTCGAGCAGTTGGATTTTTCAAAGGAAACAGCCAATATCAATTTGAAAAATAAACACTTGGAATAATTGGATGTACTTGTTAACTCCAGTCCAAAATCCGACTTCTCTTCTTTATTTACAAAAACGTTATTTATAATTACTGGCTATTGTTTTAATTTTTCTCTCATTTCCAATAATGTTAGTAGACAGAGTTGCATGCTACCATATCATTTACTCCATAGACATCTCTGTCAGAAGCTTCTGTACTCTCTAAATAAACATACTTGTTTCAATTGAGTACAGCATTATTTCTAGGCCAGCTTATTCGCATGAAGTTTTACTTATACTTAAATATCCGTTTGTTTATTTTCAACCTGGCATTGCTATTTGATAAAACATAAAATGGCTGGGTTCCAACCTGTCCAATCTTCCTTTGTTCGTTTTATATGACATAGCTTTAAATATAGAAAAATGATGGATTATTGCATGCGTTTAGGTCGCTACATCTCTTCCAACTTATGAGCTTGAAATTAGAATTGTAAATTATCATTTCAAGTGGATAGTTGATGGTTTCGTTTCAAAACTTTGGTTCTGTTCAAACATATTCATGAAATATTCAAAGTTGTCCTCCTGATCATTAAAACATAAAATTTTCAAGCAGTGTATATCTCTGTGAAATTCTTGATGCTATTTTCGTGCAATTTTTTGATTTTATGTTTAAAATAGCTTATTTACAGGAATCATACATATTACGATTGTTATTTTATTTATTCTTCAACGCTTTCTTGACCAGATTTAAATATACATTGATACGTTTCTGAGTTATATATAACATTATCACAGCAATTTTCATGTTCCTATTATTTTGCTATAACTTTTTGAAATATTTTCTACATCCTCTACACATATACTTCCTAGAGTGTCTACCTGATGATGCTCTCTTAACTCGATAGGTCTGCTTGCTGATACTCCTTCTTCATAATATTTTGTTGAGATCAATTGGTCGGTGTCGAGTTCCGCGTGCAAGTACTACCCTGTCCTGTTGCTTGGTTGTTTGAACTATAACGTAATATTGGGTCTCCGTAGTAAAGTTTTTGATATATGATGCTCATCGTTTGCTTTAGATTGGTAAAATCTGATGTACCGTTCACTAGCATAATAATTTGACGTTATCTCCGAATGTCATATGTGCTTCCTCTGGATTGTAGTTCATGAATTACCTCTTGCCTTTTTGCAAAAAAATGTGATAGCTATTATAATGATCTCAATAGCTTTTAGTTGATTCGCCGTTGATACCGTAGTTGTGGTGAATTGCCGTGTATACGCTTCACTCCAGTTTGCTTGTGAGACATTGCATCTTTTTTGTGGATGCAAAATAGGTTGTTATTGATAAAATTTTGCTCGTGTTGCTATTTCGCCTTGGGTGATCCTCTCAACTTGTCTCTATCGGGGAGTTTAGCTCTTCATGGTTTTCCTGTTTCACTTATCTGGAGTTATTGTGTTATTCTTCTGTTATATCGCCTTGTATAATTCATCCTTTCCTGATGTTCCTCCGGTATTACTCTGATGTTCCTCAAAGATTTCGTCCCGTTGAACTTGCCGTCTTCATACCTACACTCTTTATTCTTCCAACCCTCCGTATGGGACCTGTCGTTTGGTGATACCAATTAACTTCGGATGTATTTCTCGATGCACTGTTGTCCTCTCCTTCGCCATCGGATGTTGTCTGTCTGTCTTCGCTGGATGTTCTCTCGCCGTTTGCCTCTCATGTAAGTTATTGTGCACATTTACATTTGGAAAAATAATTGTGAACTATTTTACTGTATTTACTACTCTACACTGTTTTTGTTTTTTTAACTTTACTGATTACTCGGATAATGATTAGCACTTCAATGCTATGTTACTATTTTTATAGATTTGATCTTCTACTTTATGGGGCCTTGACCTTCAAATTTATCGTTCGATAATAAAAAAAAATAATTGATTGTATTTCTTCATCGATGATGTTATCTCGCTGAATTATCCTCCGGGAAAAAATTAGTTGAAGCTAAAGAATGGTATTCTGAGGTTTTGTACATGATATAACTAAAATAATATATTTCGCAAAATACTTTCTGCCACTTCCATATTATACCTTATTGGTTTTTGTTTAGGTATGGCTTGATGGTTAATTGTAGAACTGCTCCCTCCACCGTTTCTGGCTTTTGGCGTGTTTCACGAAATAGAGACTTAGATCCTTGTGTTTAGTTTATATTTCATATTAGCGCGATAATTTAAAAAAGCATTCTTGAACTGAAGCAAAATTTCTCGGATTTCTTTTTTTTTATTGTTAATTTAACAGTAACCCAGCTTGTTTGTAATACTCGATATGTAGTAATCATATCAACCATTTCCGACATCTCTTTCTTTTCAACGAGTCTACACTATAATTTAAAAATGCTATTTAGTGAACCAGGACTACTTCCCCCATTTATTTGTTTCTACCTTTTTTTAATTTCAATCTCAAATTTTCAAGTCTGTTTTTAAAAATAATGAGTATTGATTTCCTGATTTCCTTAGATTCGCTTTGAATTTTTTTATTCCATTTAACCACATTGTCTCTTTCTACATATTTATGATTTCGTTTTGTTCATTTTCTTCCACTATTTTGTTATCATTTCATCAATCATTCACAACAAGTTACTATATTCATCACATTCGAGGACGTTCTCCTTGTCCATTCAAATAACTGTTCACCTTCATCTATCAAGCACTCAAAATAATTTTTCATTGTTGTCATACTCTGTCAGCATATTCCTTCTTTATGATAACTGTTTAATACAAGAATTCCATCGCGCAAATCTCTCTCGTACCCAAGACTGTTCTCATACTCATATTAATTAATTTAAGAAAAAATCACTTTCATATTCGTTCTTTCAGAATCACATTTTTACATTTCCGTTATATTCTTACAAAACTTTACAGAATTTCAATCGATTATAATTATTCAGCTTTTTCCCATATTACTATATATTTTTTAACTTTACTTGTTGTCTTATACTGTAATCAACTTCGCTCATAATTCTTTTTTTTATAGGTCTTTCATATTACCTTGATTTTCATTTATATTTATATTACCTGATTTATCTTCGTTGATCTCATATTCTTACATTATATTATTATTCGTATTCATTCTGGATGGCCATCCATTATCTTTTTTAAAATGCTTTTCTCACTACATCAGTTGTAAACCGTTTTAAGTAAATCATTCTGTTTAAAATTACTGTTTTATCTTTGTATTTTAATTTTTCTCCACCAGAATCAATTGAACTTCACTTAAAATTTTTTCATACCCATTTTGTATTTTCAGTATTCAACAATATATATTTTATATCCTATTACATGTTGCTTTTTTTTTCTCTTATCCTCTTTCATATTTTCCCATAGTTGTTCTGTTAAAGACCCTGCAGGTTACCATTTTCATGCATATTGGATTTATCATTCTTTTTTTGTGTTCTCCTCTATAAGTTGCCGCTGTTTTTAGACCCCAGTACGGGTGTCCTGATTTATACTTCTCGTTCAGTGTTAACGTTTTATTTTCCCATACTTTCCCTTGCCTTTACAGAGCTTTAATAAAGTTAATAGTTGATTCGTGTGCACAGCTTTCCGGCAATGCTGTTGCCATTTGCTTAATGTAGGGTCCGTAAATTAATATTAACGCGTTGACTATACCTTATAGCTATTACCTTCTTCATCCGTGTGTTAAAACATATAATATACGCCCTTTGTAACGGATAAATCATTCATTCTTTTACTATTTCAGTTGAATTTATTGACTATTTTGCATACTATTTAAATAAATGTTTTTTTTTCATCATGCTTGCTAATATTTTTAGTTTGTCTTGAATTATAATAATGATGCTGCTTAACTAGATTTCATATTACGTTTAAATTTATTATGTTTATATTTATTTGCTAAATCGATACTTATTGATTGTATATATAACTTATATAATGTAAATTAAAGTACAAGATATCAAAATAGTCTTAGTCAATATATTATGTATGAATTAAATCATACTATTCTAACTAAGTTCTAAAACTTATTTTAAATAATCTATGTTCTGATCATTTACATTACTATGTAATTTAAACTTACTTGTGACTCACCATGCGTGGATACTAAGCTTTACTTTTCAGTCTTTGTAATTTCTTTAGTCTTGTTATTGTGCATCTTTTTCAGTCTTTTCCTGTTTTGATTATTGACGTTTGTGCCTTGGAAGACTATTAACTACTTCATATGGACCTCTCCATAAAGATTGTACAATCTGTCCTGTACCTGTGGGTTGGCTTCCAAATAAACCATATCTCCTCCACATTGGTTGCCAATCTTTTAGCTGTTTTATTCGAAATATTCTTCCAAGTTCTCTTCGATACTATCAAGTTTTTCTCTAGCCGTGTCGAGAATATATTTTAAGGTACTTTCAATTCGTTGAAGAATAGTCTCCAAGGTAAATTCCATATCTCTCATTCTGTATACTGAATTAGGAATTCTTCTTTCTAGCCATAGAGTATTGAAAGGCGTGGAAACCAGTCGATGAATTAATTGTAGTGTTATACTGAATGTAAATGGGGTAAAAGCTCTATCCCAGCTAGGATGGGATCTCTCCTATAAATTGGCGTAAGTAAATTTTTAATTTTCTGTTGATCGTTCCACAAGATTTGCCTGAGGATGATATGTCTGTTGTTGTTATCTTTTATTTTTAAAATCTTCCTGACTTTTTGTAAGGGTTGCTTTTCACGAAATTTGCACCTGATCTGTTACTAGTTCTTGGTGTTCAAATTTACAACATAAATTATCTACGAAAGTTTTCGCCACAGTTTCGCTTTTGATTTCCATTGCCGATAATTGTTAGATATCTGGTTAAGTCATCCAGCTACTTGACCAGGTATCATTTGTTGCCATTATAGATTTCAGGTAACACTACAATACCATAAATATTTTATCGAATGGTTCCAGTAGATGGATGGTAATCTTCATTGGAATTTTGTTTGAGCATGCACTAAGTTTCTTTTGGCAAGAATCACACATGCTTGGAATAGTTTTCAATCTTTTCGATATTCCTTTATATGAACATTGGCTTATCCCTGACATACGTTACCCCCAACATGTCCCCCCAATGGGCAGTCGTGAAATTCCTAAGTACTGTATCTCTTCTTCATGCAGCCAACACTCTCTCTTGTTTGGAGACAAAACAACGTGAATTTCGTATTAAATTTTTCTGCACAAATCAAGACGTTTGCATATATAGGAGCTTGGGTTTCAAACGAATTATTTGAATATTTTCGCTTCATCTGCGAATACTGGATGTTTGTTAAATCATTCTCAATTCTGAAATAATGTTTTCAGGTCTCTTTGATTGCTTGATCCGTCTTTCAATATAACTGCCCTCACATTTTGTGATCTGGTATTGAAAATATGTTTTCCATTCAAATAATCTTTCAGGCTGAGGGCAGCTTAGCCAATTCGCTCAAACTCTTTGTAGTGCTGATCTGCTGTTAAGAATAAAAAACGCTGCATCAATTTTTATTTCTGGAATTCTTTCATAGAAGAAGGTTTAAAATTTGAAATCATGTTCTCCATCTGAATTCAGCGTTTCAAATTCTTCGTATATTCTCATGACATTGATCCAATTTATCTGAAGCTTAAATCAATGTTATCCAGTCCATCCACCATTCTAGCTCCAATTTTTATCTAGTTTTTTCCATTGAAGGCTTTTGTGTTTGTCTTGTCATGATTAGTCTTTCTTCTTGCTGTCTGTATTTGCCTTCTTGTCGTCTTTGGACGACCTCAATATGGTTTGAGACATTTCTTCTCATTGATCCGGGTTGCTGCAGTCTAGAGACGAAAGTCGCACAACGTTATCCTTTCCTTGTTTGATGAATATAATTTCAATCCCTCAATTTCAACTAATCTGGTCAAGGTTGGAGAGTTTCCTTCAAGTGCTATAGCTGAACATCAGTGGTTTATGATCAGTGTAGACTGCAAACCGCTGTTGATAAATAACTGTTTAAAAAGTTACCCAAGGCTGATGCAAGTATTCTTCTCAATTGTATGATATTTACGTTCAACATAACGACCTTTCACTCGAGCGAATGTTATGGGTCTGTTTATAGATTTCTTTCATTTGAAGTACTGCTCGATCGCATATCACTAGTCTGTAGTTAAAACAAATGTATCATTGTAATTCGGCCTTCTTACTAATAAGGTATCTGAGTTAGAAAGTTTTTCAGTTTTATAAATGCTTGTTGGGCATTCGTTGGTCCAATTGAACTTACCGTTTTTTGAGTAAACATTTACCATGGTTTCGTATTTCGGCTATTCTGGATAGGAATTTTTCCATTAAATTAACTGTCTTAAACGAATCGAACATCTTTTACTGTTTTTTGGTGTTGGCATCTTTTGAATTGCTATATATATTGTCCGATTACAGGATGAATTCGCTTTATTCACGATGTGTCCCAAAAATTTCAATTCTGTCCTAAAATTTGCATTTAGGATGAGTTCATAATTTTCAAATTATGCTTTTAGAAGAGCCCCTAATACCTTGATAAGTTTTCGCTGTGTTCTTCAATCGATTTCCCTGAAACTATTATGTCATCTAAATAAACGAATGCTTTTATGCTCTTGGTTCGTATCCAACACAGTGTTCATCAATCTTTGAAATTTGATGGGTATTTCGAGTCCCATAGAGGCATTCTCGTAAATTCGAAATGTCCTGTGGTGGAGAAGCTGTTTGGAGCGTCTTCGGATGAATAGCAACCTGATAAACATGCCATTTCAAAATCGATTGTTGAAAAGTATTTGGCTATCACAAGGCTATCTAAATTTCGTCAATTATGGAATTGGGTAACAAAGGCTGTGGTCTAGATAAGATTTAGAGTTCCTCAGAGTCTACTAGTCAATGATATTTCTTATTGCCGTCTGTATCCAAGTCTTTTCGGAATACCTGAACTGGTGCCACCATGGATCTTTTACTCGGTCTAATGATCCTTGCTGCTCCATTTCTCTCTACTTTATTGATTTGAATTTTGGTTTTCTGGGAATCGATATTGTCGTTTGTTGATTGGAACATAGTGAGTTGCCTGATCTCGACTGAACAGCCTCTTTGTTGAGTGTAAGGTGATTCCTGGAGAAAAACACTCTTGGTACATTCAACTATAATTTGGGCTCATTGTATTAAAATCATCTGTTTTCAAATGTTTCATTTCTAGTAATTTCTATGAATTCCTTGTTCTAATATTTCCAGTCAATTGTTCGATGAATGTTGTTTTCAAGAGGCTGCAATCCAGTTTTTGATCTAAATTCTCGAACCCATAATTTCTGATGGTTTATCTACCATCCAGCCCTCTGATGTAAACTTCTCCCATTTTTCTATCAAGTTGTTAAGATCGTCATTCACAATAGTATCTCGCAAGTATTCTTCTTCATTCTCAGTTATATATCATCTGGACCTGGTTCCTCGGTTTCTTCTTCATCTTCATCAGCATGTTTTTAAACTGTCTTGGTCTTCAATATCTTAAGACGATAGTCTACTATGATTCCATCGTATTGATTATTTTCCACTATGGCTTTAGCCTCTGCATTAGTTTTAATTTAAATTATCTTCGATGGCATAGACGTGTTTTTGATAAAATTCGCTCCAATTGTGCTGGGACGGTTAGATTTTAACCACATAAAAATTTTTGTGGAAATATTTTCTCTCCAAATCTTCAAATGTATCAATGAATCCTATTGATAAAATCAATTTTAGTCACTCCTTGAACTGTCATTTGATCTTTCGTATTAATGGATTTTGCTTTCTCTGATTGCTCTTTTGGCGCTGATTATATTCATTTGAGCTGATGTCTAAAAGATATTTTGTTAATTCGTTTGGATTTTCAGAAATTGCAGCAGAGTTCAAACAGAATCGATGATCGTAGAGTGGTCTATGAATTATCTAATACCTTCATTTTTCATTTCGTCTAGTCCTTGTTTTCTTGAACCTTAAGCGAATAATTATCTTCGGTTGGTTGGTTTGTTCCTGTTTGTCTAATTATTTTCTGCCAAAACAATTTAAATCCGTATGTTGTTTCATATAAGTATCCTTAGGAAAATGATCTGTATCAATAGTTTGATTATTTGTTCGACATCTTTTGTCAATAATATATTCCAGCTTCTTTAAATGCAAAATCTTCGTTATCTGTTATTCCTGTTTGACAAGCCATGTCCACTAAATAATACGTAATTCCGATTACTTGTGTTTCCTTCACTGATTTTTCCATGAGTTAACGCCATTTATTCTCCCTTTTTGATTTATTTTAGTAGTGTTCTGTATCTGGTTTGCGCAAAATGATATATACATAAGTGCTGATCAATATATAATGTATGTTGCTTAAATTCTGCTCCTATAATTCCCAGTACACATAATTCTTTTATTAAATGGAATTTAATTTTTATATTGCAATTCCCCATTATCATATTTATTTCTACTGATCCTAATGTTAACGTTTGCGTTGAATTAGATCAGTCATATTCAATTTGTCGGACAAATTTACTTCAGTTTTATATTAGCTACGTCCCATCTCATTAAGTTACAACAAGCACCAGTATCTATCAAAACTTCATTTGATTGGGATAGCCCATTGCTTTGAGGGCCAATAAAAATTGATTATCATGATGTGCGTATAATTGGCACCCTTTCATGTGCCGAATACAAATATTAGCTTGTGCATACTTGTGGGGAGTTTTCTTCCATCTTATTTGAATGTGAATTATTGCTTGTTTTCCTATAAACTTCAAATTGTTATTATTATCCACATTATTATATTTAGCAATATTAATTATATAGCGTCTAATTGGTTTAATATCTATTTGTCGGGGTGTTCGGACGACGCAATATTCGAAGCTTCCCATTGATCCAGTTTTTTGTTCAAGTGTTAGATGTAGTCCTTTGAACATATGCGTGTGAAAAATCATTTTGACATTCTTCACCATTGAGTTTTTCTATATTATCCTCGTTGGGAATTTGATTGAGATTGTCTTCCATAGCCTTGTACAATATTTCCACTCTTACGTTGATCTCTTCAATTTCATTTCTATCGTCCTCGTTTTTAACCAGATAAGTAACTCTAAATGATTTTCTCTTTGGAATTCACATGGGCTGAATCCTTGTTCGAAATCCCCCCTAAAGTGTTTTCATAGGGTAATGCTTAAACGGCCCCTTCATTTTCTATACATTTATACAATTCTTCTCCTCTCCTTTTATATTCATCAAACGATTCGTTTGGTTTCTGTAAAAGTGTTTCAATATCTTTCATGAAACACTAATGCTTTTCTGAAACTTAAATTCTCGTTAATAATGCTTTCACTTCTGTCCAAGTAGGGGCAATTAAATTCGAAATTTTTCGAAGGCCTACCTTTCAATTTCATCCATATAACATTCAATAGCCAGGAGTTTGATCGTGTCCTTCTAACTGAGATGCAAATAATTCAATTGTAAAATGAATGGTTCAAGCTCTTCTAGTTTCCATCATGCAGGTATACATTGGAGTGCTGTTGTTGTGAAACTCATTTACCTTCCGTTTTGTATAGAACTTTCACCAAAGTATTTAATCAGAATCAATTAATTGCGACATTGAGGTGTTAAATTGAATAAACTTGTTTAGCAGAACACAAATCTGCAGACACTTATATTGCTGGCAATTACTGTACTGTATTTAAAATACATTATTTCATTCAAATCAAAAAGCTCCCGTACGTAGACGTGTAATGTATCAATGCATTGCATTGGAAACGCGCCGATACCGTGCGCCCTATCTCTAACGTCCATGGTTTGGACGACTAATTTTCGACGCATCAAAATGTACTCAGTCCGTTCGCGGGTCGTTCGTTCAGTTCGATTCGCGGTCATATTGAAAAAAGTGCGAGAAAGGTAGCGTAAATCAGTGTCAGTGTAGAACGTATCGTCGTGGAAGAGTAGTAAATATATGGTGATAATTAATTTGTGTAGGTGAGCAATACGTAACTAC
>NW_026943326.1:0-32883 GCF_024139115.2 Armigeres subalbatus | reverse complement strand
TGGTTATAATTAGTTCTAGACAAAATGTAATTTAAATCTGATTGATTCATGATATGGAAAAAGTTCCGAACTATATGATAGATACGTTTTTGAAAAATATAAGGTACACCGGGGCAAGTTGAAACGGTTTTTTCAAAGTTGAAATTCGAAGTGCTGTAAAAAAATCACCCTTTGATATATTTTGAATCCGTTTGTGGTGTTTGCTAGTTCGGGCCAAATATTATACTTAAAAAATAAACCACCCTCACAAACTTTTTCATAAATATTTTTTATATTTAACCCTTTTGTTACCGACAAAAAAACACCCTTACGTTACCGACAGGGTACCCGGGTACCCACGGACTTAAAATGATCATAACATAGTCAGTTTTTCACCGATTTCGACGATTTTGGTTGCTACGGATGCAGGAACTTACCCGCTATTCGATACATGTTACAGAGAACCGATTCGGATTACCTGGTAACCGGAATTCCGGATTAACTGGGCCAAGTCCCAAAGTATGTGTGAATTGAAGATATATATTCAACCAAATGAAGATTTCTTGCGTGATGACTAATAAACTTCGTTGGAAATTTAAAGAATATAACTTAACTACGTTACAGGACCTTTTTATGAATTAATCCCGGAACGGTTATTCCGGAAACAGGTTCCCGTCGGGCCTAAAGTGGCCACAAACTCATTTTGAAGAAACCCTGGCAATATGGGTATCAAAATTCATGAAATTGTATCGGAAGCATGATCCGATAAGTAATTGGACCATAGGATGGATTGACAACGGACCGGTCATCCTGGAACAGGTTCCCGTGGGGCCTAAAGTGGCCACAAACTCATTCTGAAGAAACCCTGGCAATATGGGTATCAAAATTCATGAAATTGTCTCGGAAGCATGATCTTTTGGGTTATTATGCCATAAGATGGTTTGACAATGGACCGGTCATTCTCACACAGGTTTCCGAGGGGACCCTCATTTAGAAGAAACACTTGCTCTCTTCTTTTCCCGTTATTTCTTGTCAAAAAGACTTTAAAATTCTTGACACAGACGCTGTAAGTATCATTGGTGTTTGCTGAATAATTTACAAAAATAAAACGAACGACTGAAATTTTCAAAAAAAATTTAGTGGTGCAAAATGGGTCAAAAACGTGACAAAAGCGGAACGTGATGAAATCGGGTCGAAAATGTGATAAAGTCGGAGGTAGATAAAATCGGGGAGTGACAAAATCGGGTCAACACTGTGTAACTTTTCACTTCTCTCTTCTCATTTCTCTCATTTCACTTTTCACTTTTTACTTTCAATTTCTCACTGCTCACTTCTCACTATTCACTCCTCACTTCTCATGCGACCCAATAACCATTCGGCCTAACAGCCATTCAGCCTGATGACCCAACATCAGTCCCATCTTCTTGGAAAAACATGTTTCCGAAAATATTTCAAGAACTTTGATGCCAGGGTGTCTTCTAAATGAGTTTGTGGCCACTAAAGGCCTTTCGGGCCTAGCATGACTGTTCTGGTTGATATCCATCCTATGGTTTCAACTTTATGAATAACATGATTCAGGAAAAATTCCAAGAATTTTGATACCCATATTGCCAGGGTTTATTCTAAATGAGTTGTTGGCCCCTGCTGGCCTTCCGGGAACTTGTTCCAGAATGACCGTTCCGGTTGATATCCATCCTATGGTCTCAACTACATGGAAGCGTGTTTCCGGAACAATTCCAAGAATTTTGATACCCATATTGCCAGGGATTCTCCCAAATGAATTTATGGTCACTGTAGGCCCTACGGGAACTTGTTCCAGAATGACCGTTCCGGTTGATATACATCCTATGATCTCAACTACATGGAAACGTGTTTCCGGAACAATTCCAAGAATATTGATACCCATATTGCCAGGGATTCTACCAAATGAATTAATGATCACTTTAGGCCATCCCCTCCGGGAACCTGTTCCAGAATGACCGTTCCGGGTCATATCCAATCTATGGTCTCAAGTACATGGAAAACATGTTTCCGGAACAATTCCAAAAATTTTGATACCCATATTGCCAGGGTTTATTCTAAATGAGTGTTTGGCCCCTGTGGACCCTCGGGGAACCTATTCCAGAATGACCGTTCCGGTTAATATCCATCCTATGATCTTAACTACATGGGAAATATGTTTCCAGAACAATTCCAAGAATTTTGATACCCATATTGTTAGGGTTTATTCTAAATGAGTTTTTGGCCCCTACGAGCCCTGCGGGAACCTGTTACAGAATGACCGTTCCGGTTGATATCCATCCTATGGTCTCAACTACATGGAAGTTATGTTTGCGGAACAATTCCAAGAATGTTGATACCCATATTGCTAGGGTTTATTCTAAATGAGTTTTTGGCCACTACGGGCCTTTCGGGCCCTCCGGGAACCTGTTCCAGAATGACCGTTCCGGTTCATATCCATCCTATGATTTCAACTATATGAATAACATGTTCCCGAAACAATTTCAAGAATTTTGATACCCATATTGCCAGGAATGAATTTGCGGCCACTATAGGGCCCACGGGAACCTATTCCGGGATGTCCGTTCCGAGTCCATATGATCACGTAGTCCTAATACGTTAGGAAGTCATGATCCTCGAATTTTCTGCGAAACTGGTAGCTCAGGGTACAAGAAATCATCATTTGGATTCTATAAGATCAACATTTCCATTTTTGAGACATGGTCTAGCAAATCCGGGACTCCGGTAACCAGGTAATCCGGATCGGTCCTTTGTGACATGGAACGGATAGAGGATGAATTTCTTAATCCATAGCAAACGGAATCGTCCAAATCGGTTGAAAACTGACGAAGTTATGGTCATACCAAAACGTGGGTACCCGGGTACCCTGTCGGTACGTTACGGGGTAAAAATATTCAGAAGCCCCTCCCCAAGCCCCCCCTTACTGGATTTTCATTTTCGTACCACCCAAACCTTAATTTTGCCGAGTTTGAAGATGTCACGGAGTTTCAATTTCCTGCGATGTTCAGAACCCTAAAAAAATTTCACTTGAAAACGAAAAAGGTACCCGGGTACCCTGTCGGTAACAAAAGGGTTAAATTATTTTTTTTATATGCATCGTTTCAACTTGCCCCGTGAATCGGGGCAAGTTGAAACACTGCGTTATATTCAGACGTAAGCTAATTTTTCCGTATTAATAACAAAATGTATGTACTCAGTGAGACTCAATAAGCACGAGGTTGTAAAGGGGACTATTATACTGCCAGGATTCGCATAAGAGTCCTATGTAAGTTTTTAGCGATTTTGATTTTCTTTCAGAAATTAGCCTAAAATTGTCTCCTGTTTAAGAAAAACTGATAAAATAGCTGGCTTTGTTCTAGAAATTTTAAAACAAATCCCACTTTTGTTGTCTCATCTTGATATTTACTCGCATAAAAATCAGATTCCAGATTTTGATAGGTACTCTTTTACACAAAAAATAAACTTAAGTTTAGTTCATTTAATTGTCCCACAGCAATAAATACGGATAAAGAATATAACGTCAATTTTTTGGAAAGATTCCAATTTTTTCAATTTATTCGATTTTTTTTGTATTTCTCCATGTAAAACAAGTTTGATAAATTCAACGGCATATTACTCAAGTCGGCGAAAATGACATGGGACTCTCATGCGAATAAGGGCAGTGTACAACAAAGTCACAAGCGTATTTTCAGAGACCAAATTCTGGTGACCGCACTACGCTGAAAATTTATCAAATTGATTTTCTCCTACTGGTGACCACTCGGATTACTATTCAGGATGCTTCATTATTTGGTTCACTTGTATATTGTGCACTTGATTATTTTGGTTGTAGCTTCTTCATAAAGGCACATTAATTAACCAACCATTAATTAATTATATCTCTCATAAACTCTTCGATTGGAGAAATAGGCAGCTGGGGAAGTGAAAGGTGGAGTTAACGAAATGTTTACATACACTATGTTTTATTTTCTGAAAGTCAGTGCTCAGTAGATTAAGAATCTCAAAACTGCAGTTTAAACATGACCCCTTTTCATTCTAGTGGAGATTGTAGGAAGGTTGCATTCATGACAGAATGGGCGGAAATTTATTAAATTTATGTTCAGAAGTTTGCATGTTTTTACAAATTAATGTTTTTCGAATGTATTTAAGGACCATGTTGAATTTTGAAAAAAAAAAAAAGCTTTTAATTGCGAGGGTAACGTTTTGAATCGTTGTTTCAACTTGCCCCGCACCATGCATTTCTATTTGCCCCGATGAATTAAACATGCGGAGCAATATCAAACAACCGAAATACAAAAATTAAAACGGGTCTTTCATCGATTTTTCATAATCATTATGCTTATTCAACATTGAATGATTGCCTCCCGTGAAAATTTGATGAAAAAACTCTTCCAAACATCGTTTTGAGACCTGTTTCATTGGCACGTCAAATAGTTGGTTTGAATTTTGCAAAGGGCGAAAAATAAACAATGGCAGGGATTGCTTTTGAAAGCTGCAATCTTTCGGGAATGGCAGTCAGAAGATGCGTTTAGGCGAGTAGTTTGTTGAAAAAAAATATCAGAACATTCGGTCATTTCCTTTCTGAATTACAGCTTCTGTTTCAACTTACCCCGCATTTCAACTTGCCCCGGTGTACCTTACACAAAAAATAAGATAAGCTTCCAAGCATTTTAAAATTATCTTCCTATGCTGAGCTGTAGGAACAAAGTCAAAGTCAACACCGTCATGTGTCTTCTTCTTATTTTTACTTGGATTCGTCTATTTCATTCACGGCTTTCAAATACTCCAACGTACACTGACCCCACATATATGGATCACTTTGTAACAATTATTAGCCAGTTCATTTTTCACGTTGATCAAATGGAAATGACCCATATTAGTGGGTGATCCATGATTGTGGAGTCAGTGTACTCGTGGTGACTCGAGGTTAGGTTTACAATGTTTAAGGATGGACGGGGATTAGGATTCGGGAATCAGGGAATCATCATAATCAAGGAATTTCAGCAGCTCATCCGGTCATTTGGCGTCGGGGACGATGTGGTCGTCGTGCTCGAAGAATAATTCGAATGGGAGCATCTTCCGGACGGCCAGAGCTACGGCGCTCTACGGGACAGACAGACAGAGACAAAACAAACAAAAAACTGAAGAGAAGAAAAAAACAAAGGTATTAGACTTTAATGTCAGAGGAACAAAGAAAACTATAAATGGCTTGCATATAGACCACATCACGATCCCCCAAAACACCTCTTATCTCCTGGAGAGTTGTTTACCTCGGGCCACTAGGGTATCCATTAATTGCTCTCTGGAGACGTCGTTTACCGAGCAGAGCCAAACTACGTGATCGATGTCATCATAATCGGCTCCGCACCTGTTGCTATTGACAAGGTTTATTCTGTACAGATGTGCGTTTAGTGAATAGTGATTGGACATAAGTCTCGACATCACGCGAATGAAGCCTCGACTTAAGTCCTCACCTCTGAACCACGCTCGCCCAGAGACTTGAGGAATTATAGAAAATAGCCACCGTCCAAGTTCGTTGTGTGTCCAATTTCTTTGCCAACTTTGAAGAGTACTCTGACGGACTAATGAGAAAAACTCATTGCTCGAGAATTGTCTATCACAGCGGTTCTCAACCTTTTTTCTTGAGAGGTACCCCTTCGAACTTTTGCCTTAATTGAAGTACCCCCTCTCGAAAGTAGGCTTCCAATTCTCTTGAAAAAATAATCCCGAGCCCTTTGAAGTGAAGCTCCTTTCAGTTTTTGAATACCTTTAAAGTAGGTTTCCGCACCTCTTGATTAATGGCTTCTGAGCCTCTTGTAGACAGGTCTCCAAGCCTCTTGAAGGCGGTTTTCGAGCCACTTTAAAAGGAGGCTCCCTTTGCATGAAGGGACGCTTCTAAGCCTCTTGAAAGAAGAATTCGGAGCTTCTTGAAGCGAGACTTCCGAGCCTCTTGAAGCGAGACTTCCGAACCACTTGAAAGTACACTTCCGAGCCTCATGAAAGCAGGCTTCCGAGCCTCTTAAAACAGGTATACGAGCTTCTTGAAAGGAAGCAACCTAATCACTTGAAAAGAAGCTTCGGAGCCTCTCTTAAGGTGCCTTTCGAGCCTCGTGTAAAATAGTTTCAGAGCCACTTGAAAGGAGGCTTCTGATCCCCTTGAAAGAGGGCTTCTGAGCCTCTTGAAAGGAGGCTCCCGAGCCTATTGGAAGAAGGCTCCCGAGCCTCTTGGAAGAAGGCTTCCGAGCCTCTTGAAAGGATCATGAAAGGAGGCTTCCGAGCCTTTTGAAAGAAGACTTTTGAGCCTCTATCAATGGAGGCTTTTGAGCCTCTAGAAAAGAAGGCTTTTGAGCTTCTTGAAAGGAGGCTTTCGTGCCTCTTGAAAGAAGACTTCCGAGCGTCTTGAAAGAAGGCTTCCGAGCCTCTTGAAAGAATGCTTCCGAACCTCTTGGAAGGAGGCTTTTGAGCCTATAGAAAGGATACTTTTGAGCCTCTTGAATGCGACTTCCGAGGAGGCTTCCGAGTCTTTCGAAAGGAGCCTTCCAAGCCTCTTGAAAGCAACCTTCCGAGCCTTTTGGAAGAAGGGGTTTTAAGCCTCTTGGAAGAGGGCTTTAGAGCCTCTGAAAAGGAGGCTTCTGAGCCTGGAAGGAGGTTTTTGAGCCTCTTGAAAGGAGGTTTGCTTCCGAGTCTCTTGAAAGGATGTTGGAAGGAGGCTTCCAAGCCCTTTTGAAAGAAGGCTTCCAAGCTTCTTGAATGAAGGCTTTTGAGCCTCTAGAAAAGAAGGCTTTTAAGCCTCTTGAAAGAAGGCTTCTGAGCCTCTTGGAAGGAGACTTTTGAGCCTCTTGAAAGGGACTTTTGAGCCACTTGATATAAGGCTTCCGAGCCTCTTGAAAGGAGCCTTTCGAGCCTCTTGGAAAGAGGCTTTTCAGCCTCTTGAAAAGAGGCTTCTGAGCCTCTTAAAAGGAGGCTTCCGAACATCTTAAAAGACGTCCCCATTACGCAAAGGAGGCTTACGAGCCTCTTGGAAGGAGGATTACGAGTTTCTTGAGAGGAGGCAACCTACCCGATTGAAAAGAGACTTCTGAAGTGCCCAGGAGGCTTCCTAGCATCTTGAAAGAAGGCTTCCGAGCCTCTTGAAAGAAGGCCTTCGAGCTGCTTAGAAGAAGGCTTCCGAGAAGCGTAGAAGGATGCTTCTAAGCCTCTTGCAACGAAGCAAACGAGCTTAAGAAAAAAAAACCCAGATTAATCCACCTAGTGGTGATGGTGCCTTTCTCGTTCGTTCAAAAGGTTTAGAAAAATCTCAAATAACACCAATATGTGGATTGGTCTTATTTTTCATATTTCTCGCTTAACTTTTCAAAAGGACCTAAGTAACATTTTTTCCATGAATTAATTTGAATACTGAAATCAAAAGCTTTCATGTTGGTCTGTTAATTGCGCTATTCAAATTAATTCATGAAAAAAATGTTACTTAGGTCCTTTTGAAAAGTTAAGCGAGATTTGTTTATATGCATAAAAAAAATTCTCGCCAAACGCAATTTGTTGCAAACAAATCGGATGAGCATAAGAGCAAAAAATGGCATTTTATTTTGTTGTTTTAAAATTAGTATTTTCGCCATAACTTTTGATCCAATTGTACGATCCGGCCAAGTTTCTATAGGAAACAATGAAACAAGATTCTGCGTCGAATGCAATCTGTTGCGAGTGACCTGAGAAGCACACATATTGCATCAATCACAGTAACTTATATATGACCGGAATCAGTCACAATATAGTTACTGCAACCAGATTTGTTGAACTTGTGTTGCTTGGGGAATAGATGAAGTCTAAGTGCTAAAAAAGTGAGCTAGCTAGCTAGCTAGCTAGTAACATTTTTTACGCGATTTTTTCGTACGAATTTGTATTTTGGCCATAATTCTCGATCCCATAGTTCGATCTGGCCAATTTCAAATAGCAAACAATGGGACAGGATTCTGCGTCGAATGCAATTTATTGCGAGCAAATCGGTTGAGGATAAGTGCCCGAAAAATGAATGACATTTTTTACACGATTTTTTTGTATGAATTTGTATTTTGGCCATAACTTTTGATCCCATAGTCCAGTCTGGCCAATTTCAAATAGGAAACAATGAGACAGGATTCTGCGTCGAATGCACCTTGTTGTGAGCAAATCGGTTGAGGATAAGTGCCCGAAAAATGAGTGACATTTTTTACGCGATTTTTCGTACGAATTTGTATTTTTGCCATAACTCTCGATCCCATAGTCCGATCTGGCCAATTTCAAATAGGAAACAATGGGACAGGATTCTGCGTCGAATACAACTTGTTGCGAGCAAATCGATTGAGGATAAGTGCCCGAAAAATGAGTGACATTTTTTACGCGATTTTTTCGTATGAATTTGTATTTTGGTCATAACTCTCGATCCCATAGTTCGATCTGGCCAATTTCAAATAGGAAACAATGGGACAGGATTCTGCGTCGAATGCAACTTGTTGCGAGCAAATCGGTTGAGGATAAGTGCCCGAAAAATGAGTGACATTTTTTACGCGATTTTTCGTACGAATTTGTATTTTTGCCATAACTCTCGATCCCATAGTCCGATCTGGCCAATTTCAAATAGGAAACAATGGGACAGGATTCTGCGTCGAATACAACTTGTTGCGAGCAAATCGATTGAGGATAAGTGCCCGAAAAATGAGTGATATTTTTTACGCGATTTTTTCGTATGGATTTGTATTTTGGCCATAACTCTCGATCCCATAGTTCGATCTGTCCAATTTCAAATAGGAAACAATGATACAGGATTCTGCGTCGAATGCACCTTGTTGTAAGCAAATCGGTTGAGGATAAGTGCCCGAAAACTGAGTGACATTTTTTACGCGATTTTTTCGTATGAATTTGTATTTTGACCATAACTCTCGATCCCATAGTCCGATCTGGCCAATTTCAAATAGGAAACAATGGGACAGGATTCTGCGTCGAATTCAACTTGTTGCGAGCAAATCGGTTGAGGATAAGTGCCCGAAAAATGAGTGACATTTTTTGAGTAGTTTTGCGCACACACCCACACACATACACACACACATACACACACACACAAACACAAACACACACACACACACACACACACACACACACACACACACACACACACACACACACACACACACACACACACACACACACACACACACACACACACACACACACACACACACACACACACACACACACACACACACACAGCAGACACCAATGAGCATCCAAAATACTCGCACGGAGAAGCGAAGCAGGGACTCGCCAGGGGAGCAGGAAGTCCCGAAGAAGCAGCGGAACGTGCACGATTGTGCTAACGTACTAAAGGATGGCGCCAAGAACGGTGAATGGCAAACCGTAGAAAGCCAGCGAGAGAAGAGGAAGAAGCAGAAGGTGACTGTGGAAAGAAGAAGGAACAGAAGAAGAAAGAAAACGTCGATCTCCTCAGGAGAGGGTCAAGGGCGACGCCCTGATCATCGAAGCGAGCGACAGGACGACGTATGCAGCAATCCTAAGGAAAGTAAGAGAAAACCCGGATCTCAAGGACTTGGGAGAGAAAGTAGTGAGGACTAGGCGTACCCAGAAGGGGGAGTTGCTGTTCGAGCTGAAGAAAGATCCAACAATCAAAAGCTCGGCCTTCCGGGAGCTCGTTGCCAATTCCTTGGGCAGTGAAGCAAACGTAAGAGCTCTTACACAGGAAGCAGTAGTCGAGTGCAGAGACCTGGACGAGATTACGTCGGAAGACGAACTGAGGGAGGCTCTTGTCTCACAATGTATGCTGAGTGAGGTGCAGATGACGATCCGGCTTAGGAAAGCGTACGGTGGTACACAAGTAGCAGCGATACGATTACCAGCAGTTGCTGCCAACAAAATGGTGGAGGTGGGCAAGGTGAAAGTCGGATGGTCGGTGTGCCCGTTGAGACTCACCCGCGGGTCACCAAAGAGATGGAGAGATGCTTCAAATGCATGGCGTTTGGACACCAGGCGCGAAACTGCAAAGGTCCGGATAGATCCGGTCTATGTAGAAAATGTGGCGAAGAAGGACACGTTGCTAGGGGACTGTACGAAGCAACCGCGATGCCTGCTCTGCAAACTGGAGGACGGAATTGATCATACGACGGGTGGCTTCAGACGCCCTGCATACAAGAAGGTGATGGCGGGCCGAGATTAATGGAGATAATCCAGTTGAATCTCAATCATTGCGACACCGCACAGCAGCTGTTGTGGCAGTCGACAACAGAAGCAATGTGCGACGTGGCAATTATTGCTGAGCCGTACCGGATCCCTTCTGACAACGGCAACTGGGTGGCGGATGCTGCAGGGATTGCGGATATCCAAGTGATGGGCAGATTCCCTATCCAAGAGGTGGTAGACAGCTCTAGCGAAGGTTTTGTTGTCGCCAAAATCAACGGGATCTTCGTGTGTAGCTGCTACGCACCCCCACGGTGGACTTTAGAGCAGTATAACCGGATGCTGGATGCACTCACGGAGAAGCTTATCGGCCTTAAACCCGTAATCATTGGAGGCGACTTCAATGCTTGGGCAATGGATTGGGGAAGCAGGCTGACCAACGCCAGAGATTACAGTTTGCTGGAGGACTGGAGACTGGGCAACGAAGGTACCGTTAGTACATTTCGCAGAGACAGCAAGGAGTCCATCATTGACGTGACGTTTTGCAGCCCGTCGCTAATGAGAAACATGAGCTGGAGAGTTTGTGAGGACTACACTCATAGCGATCACCAAGTTATCCGGTATAGTGTTGGAACACGGCTATCGACGACGCGGAGAGGGATAAGGACTACCGGGCGAAGATGGAAAACGAAGGACTTTGACAAGGAGCTTTTCATCGAAGCACTTCGAGTTGACAGCGGCGCAATAAATCTGGAAGCAGATGAACTGACGGAAACGTTAGCGAGGGCTTGCGATGCGTCGATGCCAAGAAAACTGGAGCCATTAGACAGCCGACGCCCAAATTACTGGTGGAACGAATCTCTTGCCAATCTTCGTGCTGCCTGTCTCAGGGCCAGGAGACGTTTTCAGAGGGCAAGGTCTGAAACGGTAAGAGAAGAACGTAAGATAGTTTTCCGGGAAGCTAGAGCGGCTTTCAAACGGGAGATCAAAGTCAGCAAGTCCAACTGCTTCAAGCAGTTGTGCCTAGAAGCTGACGCTGATCCTTGGGGCAATGCTTATCGGGTGGCAATAACGAAAATCAAGGGTCCAGCGACGCCAGCGGAGATGTGTCCGGACAAGCTGAAGATCATCGTGGACGGTCTTTTCCCGCAACATGATTCTACGATGTGGCCGCCTGCACCGTACGAAGATGAAGACCGTGTCACCATTGCAGGTATGCAAGTCTCCAACGACGAGCTGTCATCAGTGGCGAAAGGTCTGAAGAAGAAGAAAGCTCCGGGTCCGGATGGAATTCCAAACGTGGCTTTAAAAACTGCGATACTGGCGTTTCCAGATTTGTTCAGGATGGTGCTGCAGAAATGCCTAGCAGATGGTTACTTTCCGAATAAGTGGAAGATTCAGAAACTGGTGTTACTGCCGAAACCAGGAAAACCGTTGGGGAGTCCAGCTTCGTATAGGCCCATGTGCCTGCTGGATACACTGGGGAAGCTTCTGGAAAGGATTATCCTTAACAGGCTGACGCAGTTCACGGAGGGTGAGATCGGCTTGTCGGAGAAGCAGTTTGGATTCCGAAAAGGCAGATCGACGGTGGATGCAATTAAGGCGGTCGTTGAAGTTGCAGAAAAAGCATCCAAGAAAAAGAGGTGCGGCAATCGGTTCTGCGCAGTAGTAAGTAACGATTGAAGTCAAAAACGCGTTCTACAGTGCCAGCTGGGAGGCCATCGTCGTAGCTTTGCATGGAATGCGGGTCCCTTGCTATTTGTGTAGAATCCTTAAGAGCTACTTCCAAACCGGATTCTGGTTAACGAAACGAATTCGGGGCAGAAGTCGATTAGGGTTACGGCGGGTGTTCCGCAAGGCTCCATACTTGGCCCAATGCTGTGGAACGTTATGTACAACGGAGTGCTAAAGCTGAAGTTGCCCAAAGGCGTGCAGATCTTCGGATTCGCGGATGATGTCGTTCTAACGATAACTGGAGAGTCGCTGGAAGAGGTAGATATGCTGGTGGCGGAGACGACCGACGCAGTTGAAAACTGGATGAATGGGGTCAAGCTGCAGCTTGCTCACCACAAAACGGAAGTGATGCTGGTCAGCAACTGCCGAATCATACAGCGAATGCAGATTATCGTCGGAGAGCACGACATACCGTCCGTGCGGGCTTTGAGACATCTAGGAGTGATGATCGACGACCGTTTGAATTTCAACACCCATGTCGACTATTCCTGCGAGAAGGCGGCAAAGATGGTCAGTGCGCTTGCTAGGATCATGCCGAACGTTGGCGGACCGAGAGGCAGCTGTAGGCGTCTTCTGGCGACCGTATCATCCTCAATACTTAGGTACGGCGTTCCAGCCTGGGGAGCTGCGCTCAAGACGAAACGTAATCGCAGGAAGTTGAATGGCGTGTTTCGTCTAATGGCCATTCGAGTGGCGAGTGCGTACCGAACAATTTCGTCAGAGGCAGTTTGCGTTATCGCAGGGATGATTCCAATCTGCATAACCTTAGCAGAGGATATCGAGTGCTACCAACGGAGAGGTACCAGAAATGTGAGGGAGACGATGAGACTGGACTCAATGGTGAAGTGGCAGCAGGAGTGGGACAATGCAGACAATGGAAGGTGGACCCACCGGCTCATCCCCAATGTGTCGACGTGGGTGAACAGGGAGCATGGAGAGGTGAACTTTCACCTCACTCAGTTCCTATCCGGACACGGTTGTTTCCGCCAATATCTGCACCGATGTGGCCATGCGTCATCGCCATTCTGCCCGGCGTGTATCAACGTAGAGGAGACTCCAGAGCACGTGTTATTCGATTGTCCGAGGTTTGCGGAAGCACGTAGAGGAATGCCTGCCCTAAGCGTGGACAACATCGCAGAGCGAATGTGTCACGATGAAGATACGTGGAATGTGGTAAGCAGAGTCGTGAGGCAAATATTGTCAGAGCTGCAGCGTAGATGGAGAAGGGACCAGCAAACAAGCGTCGGCTCGGAGGAAAATCCAGCATAGTGAGCAGTGTTGGCCTCCGGTCGTCGGGGCGCCGGTGAACCGGAAGTTTTCTGCCAACCGGAATCGTCGGACCGACTTCGGCACTCGATCAGTCAACCTGCTGAAGAAAGAAGAAGGAAGTGCTTCGGGTATGTAGGGCACCGCCAGTGCGGACGTTATCCACCACCGGAACTGTCGGACCACCTCTGCAACCCGAAGACGAAGTCGGCGCAATGCGCGAAAGCGTCCCCTGCGATAGCCGCCGGTAGTCGGGGCACCATCAGTGCGGAAGTTTCCTTCACCGGAACTGGTGGACCACCCTCGACGCCGGGGGAAGTCAGGAGGATTCGAGTGAGGAAGTTTGCGGCACGACCGCCGAGGGATCGAGACAATGTAGCAGTGGATCTCAGCAAGCCAGTAGGCGAACTAGCCTAAGCTAGGGGCCGGAATTTTAGAAGAAGTCCCCCCCGAAGTAGTCGCAGCATCCAGTGGTCCCGGGGGGATCGAGGCAAGGAAGATAAGGGACCCGGTTTATCCGGGAGGCACATTTTTAGCAGGTCGGGAGGAGCCCATCCCTGTTCGCCTTCGAGCATAGTGTGGATGCTCGAGGTGTCTGTCACGCAGATTTTTGATGGCCTTTAACCCTTGTAAAAAAAAAAAAAAAAAAAAAAAAAAAACACACACACTTAGTGTAGGTAAGGCGCCAGGACCGGATGGTATTCCGAACCTGGCCATTAAAGCGGCCATTGCCGAGGCTCCCGAGATGTTCAGATCTGTCATGCAGAGATGCCTGGACGAGGGAGTCTTCCCTGAAGCATGGAAAAGGCAGAGCTTGGTCCTATTGCCAAAGGCGGGAAAACCACCGGGGGATCCGTCGGCATATAGACCAATATGCCTGCTTGATATGGCGGGGAAGGTGCTCGAGAAGATCACCCTCAACAGGTTGTTGATACGCACGGAGGGTGCGGATGGTCTATCGAGTAACCAGTTTGGCTTCCGAAAGGGTAAGTCGACCGTAGACGCTATCTTGTCGGTTACCAAATCCGCGGAGATAGCTATCCAGCGTAAGAGGAGGGGAGTTCGCTATTGTGCAGTAGTGACTCTCGACGTGAGGAATGCTTTCAATAGTGCCAGTTGGGCAGCTATTGAAGATGCGCTCCTGCGTCTTGGAATTCCCGAGTACCTGTACAAGATTCTCGGAAGCTACTTCCAGAATCGAGTACTGGTATACGACACGGAGGCGGGTCGGAAGTGTGTTGACATAACCTCAGGGATTCCGCAAGGTTCCATACTGGGTCCGGTGTTATGGAACGTCATGTACGACGGTGTCTTGAGGTTGAAGTTCCCGGTGGGCGTGGTAATCATTGGCTTCGCTGACGATATTACGCTGGAGGTCTACGGCGAATCGATCGAAGAGGTGGAGTTGACTGCAGCCCACTCGATCGCAATTGTGGAGGAGTGGATGAGTTCCAGGAAGTTAGAACTGGCTCACCACAAGACTGAGGTGGTTGTTGTTAACAACCGAAAGTCGGAGCAGCAAGCGGTGATAAGGGCAGGCAACTGCACGATCACCTCTGAACGCTCAATCAAACTCTTGGGGGTAATAATCGACGATAAGCTCACCTTTGGTAGCCACGTCAATTACGCCTGCAAGCGTGCCTCCACAGCTATAGTGGCATTGTCCCGGATGATGTCCAATAGCTCTGCGGTTTATGCCAGCAAGCGCAAGCTTCTGGCTAGCGTTGCTCTGTCCATACTGAGGTATGGGGGGCCAGCTTGGGGCACGGCCCTGCGTATTAACTGTTGTGTTGTAACGTTGGACTGCGTGCGTGAAGCTTTATCCGTCTATCGTTTCTGGCTTGATTATTTGTTATTTTTATTCTCGTAATTTCGTTTAATGCGTGTAATCAAAAGTGCATTCGAAGCTGATTCCAGTGATATAGTTTTCGATCGCTTTGCACTGTTAATAAAGCTATAAAAAAGAAAAACAATTCTTGACAACGCCATCGACTACATCATCGTGCTAGTTGAATCTACCGTCAAAGTGTCATTACCGTCTACGACATAGCATCCCGCTTAACGATGCGCTTTGGTTGCGGTAAATGCTCCCTACCCATCGGTGGACTAGATGAGAGTATCGATTGTAGTGGATGCAGTGTAAGATACCATTTACACTGTATGAATATGAACCAGTATCAGTGGCGTGTATGCGTCGATTTTGAAAACGTACTTTGGTTGTGTGATGACTGTCTATCGTCATTCCGCAAGAACCATTCGCCGTCAGCAAAAGATGATCCCAATGTGCTAGTACAAGATAAGCAAAAAGAGGAGGGCAAAATCGAGCATATTGTTAGTGAACTTCAATCAGAAATGACGACATTAAAACAAAGTATTGCAGACCTACAGCAATCGATGAGCAGTGGTTGTCAACCGATTCATAGCAGGATAGCAAAACCGTCCACTTCTACGCCTCAAAGAAATTCAAATCGCTTAGACTGGTCATCGAATTCAAATGATTCGGGTCAGCTGTTGAGAGGATCAAATGTAGGAAATATCTCCGTCGGCATTCGTAAGTTCTGGATATTCTTTACCAAAGTGGCTAAACATGTTTCAACCGATACGATGCGCGAAATGGTATCCAATGCTTTGCAATCAAGTAATTTGGTGGAGTAATTTGGAGGATCTGCGATATGTATCGTTCAAAGTTGGTATAAACTGGAAGGACAAGGAAAAGGCGCTAGCAAAATCAACGTGGCCAACGGGATTAATGTTCAGGGAATTTGTGAACCGTGAATTTAGTTATTGGGAGCCGTAAAAAAATGAATGCTTTAATATTTTTGTTAGTTTTGATTGACTGTTCTTGTAATTTGTTCTTTATCGTTAAATTGTTACATGCTCGTTATTCTAAGTGAATGTGAATTATTTGTATTAGATTAAGTAAACAATCATTGGGGCAACCTTTGCCTGTTGATTGAGATCAAATAAACAAATAAACGAAGTTAGAAAGTACGTATAGGCTCATGTGCCTAAGAGTTGCGAGCGCGTACCGTACCGTGTCGCACGATGCACTCTGCGTCATCACCGGTATGATGCCTATTGACATCGTTATCGGTGAAGACATAGAGTGCTTTGAAATGCGCGGCACGAGAGGCATCCGCAGGACTGTCAGGTTGGCCTCAATGGTCAAATGGCAGCGTGCGTGGGACAGTTCCACTAAGGGTAGATGGACACAATAGGTTGATACCGGAGATAGGTACGTGGGTCAAGAGGCGCCATGGGGAAATCACTTTCCACCTGACCCAGGTCCTTACAGGCCATGGTTGCTTCAGACAGTACCAACACCGGTTCGGACACTCGGCCTCGCCCGAGTGTCCGGTGTGCGTTGGTTTAGAGGAAACGGCGGAACACGTGTTGTTCGTGTGCCCGCGTTTTCGCACAATGCGTGACCACATGCTTGCCACATGTGGTCTGGACACTACCCCGGACAACCTAGTTCGGAGGATGTGTAAAGATGAAGTTGGCTGGCACGCCGTTTTATCGGCTATCGTCCAAATCGTCTCAGAGCTACACAAAGGATGGCGCGTGGACTCGAGGAATGGCTAGTTCAGGCGCAAATGAGAGGTGATCCAAGGGTTCGGAGTCGGCTTCATGGGTCATACCGCTGCCCTGTGGTCGAACTCGATCCTTTTATCGAACAAGTGGCCGCGTGAAAAACAACATGGTATCGTCGCTTTCGCGGCGTCGGTCAACCAGGCGGGTTCCAGCCCGAGGACGGAAAGGGTCCTCGTCAAGGCTGGGGCAGGCGTAGGCACCGCGTCGGCAAGTCCCTCTGTGTGCTGGCGAATAGGCCCTATCGCAGAAAGGTCAATTTGGGGTGCACGCGGCATCATCATTCTTGATACCAGTCGTGCAGAGGGAAGCAGGCGCGAAGTCGACCCTGCCCACCTTCCGAGGACATAGGGCGTGGTAAGGCCACCTGGAAAGCCGGCAATGCGCTGGCACGATACCATGGTGTTCTTCTAAAAAAGCGAGTCACGATGTTCGATGCTGCAAGGACACGCAGCTAACCTCGAGGGTGCGTTATGCACTGGCCCCCCTTTGAAGCATTACTTTCTGGTTGTACCGAAGGAACGATGGGCTTTGCGGCAATGGAAACGGTTTAGCTGGTCGGGGATGCAGTCCTGCCTCCCTCATTGGAGGTGGCCCCTAACCCAGCACTTCCTGGTCAACCCAGGATGTCTGTTGAGCAGATTCCCCCTCCATTATTATTATTATTATTATTTATTTATTGTCAACAGGTGAAATAGACACCCCAATGACCGCTATCTTAAAATAAATACATTAACTACGTACATACGTTAGCTTATAGTCAAGAGCGAAAAATATACTGAAAATTACACTTATTTGTTTCTCGCGACACATTAAAATCAAACACAGAATAACACGTATTGAATAAGCGGGACATGCTTCGGACCGGCTCATGTAGTCCATAGTTAGTTCTGGCTGCAGGGAGATTGATGAACGAGTGCGATCGGAGATTACGGCGGCGAGTGTTGATGTCCAGCAAGCTGAGCAACGTAGGGCAGTCAATGTTTCCTTGTAGAAGATCACCGATGAAGCAGGCCTTAGCCACGTTACGCCTTGCATCAAGAGAGTCGAGGTTAATAAGCTGACAACGACTACTGTAGCTTGGTAGGTTGAGCGGATCTCTCCACCTTAGATGTCGCAGAGCGAAGCGCACGAATTTTCTCTGGATAGCTTCGATGCGCTGAGCTTCGTTTTGGTAATACGGAGCCCAGACAACTGATGAGTACTCCAAGATTGGGCGAACGGTTGCACAAAACAGTGATTTCAGACAGTACACTTCCCGGAATTTCTTGGCAAAGCGAAACAGGAAGCCTAGTTGTGAAGATGCCTTCGAAACGATATATGCTACATGATCCTTGAATGTCATTTTCGAGTCGATCAAAACTCCGAGATCCTTGACTGTCGATTCGCGTTGAAGCTGAATATCTCCCAAAGCGTAGTCGAATAGGAATAGCGAATGTTTGCGGCCGAAGGATATGACAGAACATTTTGCGACATTTAATGTCATTCGGTTTATGCGGCACCATTCAGCAAACACTTCGAATTGTTGTTGCAGAAACATTGCATCTTGAGGATGCTTTATAGAGTAATATAGCTTCATGTCGTCGGCATACGATAGTTTAAGGCATTTGAGCACAAAATTAACGTCGTTCATATACAACAGGAATAGAAACGGACCCAAATGGCTGCCCTGTGGAACGCCAGAACAAACCGGAAAGGGCAGTGAAATGTCATCTCCGATTTTAACCGCCATACTCCGTCCAGTTAAATAGGATTGAAGCCAACCGAGCATGGAGTTATTAATGCCTAATTTGTCAAATTTCGCAATGGCGATCTGATGATTCATCTTGTCGAATGCTGCGGAAAGGTCTGTATAAATGGCATCCACCTGATGGCCACTCTCCATTTGTCGAATTACAAAGGAAGTGAAACACGTTAGGTTAGTAGTCGTCGATCTTTTAGGCATAAACCCGTGTTGGTCGTTCGATATGTAATGTGCATACTTTTGAACCAATTCTTTGAGAATAATCAGCTCAAACAGCTTAGAAATGGCGCTTAGCGCAGCTATTCCCCGGTAATTTGAAACAGTCCTCTTGCATCCTTTTTTGAAAACTGGGAATAAATATGATTGTTTCCAGCAGTTCGGAAATAATCCGGTAGTCAATGAGAGGTTGAATACTGCACGGACAGAAAACTGTTAACATTGAACCAAAAAATATGATTGTTGTTTTCAAGTCGCAAAATTTTATAGAAAATACTACGAAATTTATTGTTTTAACAAGATTTGTTATGATAATATCAATAACGAAGTATTATTATTTCAACAATACTTCAACAAATGAGCTTTTTGAAAAAGCTCGATCGGTTTCAATCCAAACATTAAAAAGAAACCTCAGTAGGTTTTGATGACAAAAAAATAATATTAAATATGTTTCTTGAAGTCACAGCAATCTTTATTTACGTTCCCGATGCAAATGCTGCTCGATAGTTGTAATATACTTTATGTCGAACGGTTGGACGTTGCATAAAGGTTCCCCCAAACACACGCGTCGCGATTCTATCGCTTGGCGACTACGATTCAGTCGCCGTCGGTATGGAAGCGTAAACGGAACATTCCTGCAGCGATCCAACGATAGAATCGCGACTACTAGCTGTCGCCGTCGCGGCGATGAAATCGCGTAGGTGTGGGGCAGCCTTAATGATTAGTCATCTATCTGTTATTGAGAGTAACATCGTTTTATCTTAAAGCACCATTATATTCCGTAAATGGACAGTTAGTTATACAAGGTCTACTATCACAAACTAGCGGATGTTATAATTTCTTATATTTCTGTAAAAGAACCTACCAAAGTCTATATAAGAACTAGGCATATGCGAAATTCCAATATTACACAAATATTTGTATAAAACCTTACACACTTAAACAGAGTTTCTGACTTCGGTAACTTTTTTTACTGGTCAGTTCGGTAATTTTGATATTTACCGTCGATGCGGTAATTTTTTGTTTGTTGACATAGAATTCAACTGAACTTCGGTGATTGGCGTTCCCCCCTTTAGGAGCTGTCAAAAAGTTTACCGAAAAATAATGTAAATTGGCAATTAACAGAAGTTTCGGTAATTTTCTCGATAAATTACTGTTCAGTTCGGTAATGTTGGACGTGACATCTACCATTTTTTCGCAGTTTGGAAGCCGAAGAATTGGAAGTGTGGAATTTTTATTCATTCCTACAACCGTGTTTTTGCCTTTATCGTATATTTTAATTTCACATTGCTTACAATAGAAAGGTAAGTGTAATGAAGCGAATAAAGAGATACCATTACCCTTATATTGTACATTGTTCTTTTACAGTTCGTATCAACAAGTTGTCGCTTCCGTTGCCGGTGATCTTCACGCTTTTTCAGTCGGCTTCCTGATGTCCCCCGGCATGACGCTTTTTCTATTGTATAATTCATCACAGATGTGTGGAACGGATGATGAAATTATATTTACGATTTCCTTCAAGACTAACATGCAAAAAGTAAATGTTCTATGTCGCCGCTCGCAATACTCATGCAAAGGAAAACGTGTTTACTGTTCTTTCCGAGTCTTTCAATAGATAGACTCAATTGTTAATTGTAAGAAAATGCATACCATATTGCTGCGAATAAAAATATTTATGTGATAACCAATTGTGTTTTCTTTTGCTTTCTGCAATAAAACAAGAAAAAAAATGAAAATGAAATCCTGCCACGTGTTTAGTAAAATTACAGTTTTTCGGTAACGTATACCGAAAAGTCAGCAAAGACAAGTTACCGAAATTTCGGTAAATTTGACAACTGAGATCTTCGAAACATTTTACCGACCGATCTGTAGTTTTTTCGTTCACCGAACTCATTACCGAACGTTCAGCTGTTGAGAATTCGGTAAACGAATTACCGACTTCGGTAATTTTTTTCTAAGTGTGTACAATTCTTCGAGCATTCATTGCAATACCTGTATAAAAAGCTTACATTTTTTGTATAAGTATATGTCTAGTTCTTATAGAGATTTTATTAGATATTCAGAATTATAAGAAAATCTAACGTCCACTGGTTGGGGACATAATTCTATATTCGTACCAGGACATTACCGTCCGTCCTGCCTCTGAAGTCCGGGATCGTACCCAAATTTAATCATTCACTTTGATATTTAATGGTTTCGATTTGTAGCCACGTATCTGATTATATATTATATTGTACATATGAAACATTTTTGCTGCCTAAAAAGAAATAAGCATTTTGAAATGTTCTGCCAGTTTTTCTTGTAAACAATTTGCGATACATTGAAGTTCCAAAACTTCTGTTCTCGCATATTTTCATAAAGAATCTGCACCGAGGATTGTGAGTAACAATGTTGCGGTCCAACAAGGTAGGTTTTGCGAGTTATTGTCCGTTTTGGAAATACTGTTTTAATCTGCTTTCGACTACTATTTTTTACAGCGGCTGATAGTTTCCCGAATATACGACGGATTTAAAGAAGAATGATAGTTTCTGCAACATGCGAGCAAAACTTCCTAACTTTTGAAAGTCTGGAGGGTCATATCATTAGTATGCATAGTAAACAAATAGAAATATTTAGGTAAGTAAATTATATACAACTAATTTCATAATTTTTATATTAAAAATAATTCTGTTTCAGATTGACTACTACGTTCTCTACTTCGTTGGAATGCAGTTTCCGCCTAAAATGTTACTAAAAAAAATAATTGTTTTAAATAAAAAACGAATAAAAATAAAAACATTGTTTTAAATTCAATAAAAATTTTCAAAAAGAAAAACCATTCAAAACAAAAATAATGATTTTTGAAATAAACATCGATCTCTTGTTGAATCAACAATACTATTGTAATCCATCGAAGCTTTCAAAAAAGCTTGTTAAAGCTCAAGCTTTCCAAGCTTCCATACAAACAACAATATTGGATTGTTGAAACAACAATAACTCTTATTACCGCCAAAACAATGCGAAATTCTTTTTGAATTTATGTCAACAATTATTGTTTTTAAAATAGTTTTTTCTGCGTGTGCAGCTAACGGCTTTGCAAGCGTATCAGCGCAGCGTTTCACAATAAGAGACGGAATACCATCCGGGCCGCATCCAATTGAAGTTTTCAATTCCTTACTAGCTGTTATTACATTATCGTCGGTAACGAAGAACGGCTGCTCAGCGGCTTCAAAACGGGGAATATTCCTGGTAGCGTTGGCTACAGCCTGAGGGTCGAGGTGCTCATTTGTAAAGACACTACTGAATTGGGAACGAAACAAATTGACCATGTCGTGGATAGTTTCGGCTTCGCATAAACAATCTGTCATCGAAAAGGGCAGTCCTGATTCCTTTCGTTGTTCGTTGACGTACCGTAGTCTTGAGTCGACTTTGTAGACGATTTTGAAAGACGTTATAAAGGTGGTCGTTGAGTTGCTGATAGTCAGAGTTTGCCTTCAAATAACTGGCTTTTGTAGAATCAGAACGATACTTGCTATGTTGTCTGAGAGCCGCGTGCTTCACTCTTTTGAGGTTTTTGAGGTGAGCATTAGACCAGGCTGGCTTAACCGGTTTGGATACGGATTTCAGCGGAACGAACTGATCAATAGCGTACAGTAATATACTTGACACAGTCGATGCAGCGAGATCGGCGTCGGAGTCTTGAAGAATAGCGTCCCATTCAACGTGTGCAAGAAAATCATTCATGCCGTCGAAATTGGCCTTATTAAAGTCGTACGAAACGCTTTCAGACGGCTCGTAGAAGCGACAGTACGGATTTATCTTAAGATGTGTCAGTATGGGAGGATGATGTCGACCGATTTTAACGAGCGGAGATGGAGCCTGTATAATCGAACAGCTCTCGCGCAGTTCGTCGCTAACGAAGCAAAGGTCAAGTATTCGATCGTTTTCATTTTCGACTGCATTCATTTGTTTCAATCCTGCTGTGCTGTACGCGTCGAGTAGCCCACGAGACGTCTGGCCAATCAAGGATCTTGAAAGGACCGGAAACAGAAACCTCAACGTGTGGCGCTGCCAAGTGATCGAGCTCAGGTTAAAATCACCCAGGATAATAAGGTTGTCTCTTGGTCCCAATTGTGAAACCACCCAGTTAAGTGAATCAAGGTGCCTTTCGACCAGGACTGCGTCGTTAATTCGGCCAGGGGATGTAAACAACACAGACATAGAGAGTGCCATCAACAGTAGATACGGCGATCCATAATTGCTCTACAGATGTATTGTTAGGAGGACTGATTAGTCGGGATTTGAAACTAGAGCGAACAGCTATCAAAGCCCCTCCTCCAGTGCGTTTGTTGCTATTGAAAAGTGACCTGTCTTGTCGATAAACGGAGTATGAGTCGTCGAACAGTTGATTTGTAGAGGTCTTATCGTTGAGCCAGGTTTCGGTAAACGCGTACACGTCATAGCAGCCATCGCACAAGGCCAGAAGAAAGGAAGGAAGAAAAAAAAACACACACACACATACACACAGACATCACCTCAATTCGTCGAACTGAGTCGATTGGTATATAACACTATGGGTCTCCGGGCCTTCTATAAAAAGTTTGTTTTTGGAGCGATCATATAGCCTTTACCGTATACTTAGTATACGAGAAAGGCAAAAATCATTTTGTTCATTCGACGTTTTGTTCGTTTGATCTTTTGTTCCGCAACCTTCCATACATTGTGCTGGTTGTGGAAGGCAGGATTCAATTGGGATTTTTGATCGCATTGCATATTATGTACAATGTAAATTTTTGAAATAAAAAATACACAATTATCAAAACTTTATCAATAAATTTTGATGGGAATTGTAAGACGTCCGCCATTACGCATTTTTGTCCGAGGTACCCCCTTGGGCAAGCGAAGGGACCACCAGGGGTACATGTACCCCAGGTTGAGAACCGCTGGTCTATCATATACCTCACCTTCCTGTGCGCCCACTTGACCATTTTTGCTTTAATATTCTATTGTGCCACACACAATCCGAAAGGGTCTGTTAGGCCCGATGCCCACGCTACGTCTTTTCAACACTGTGTACAGCCGAGGTTAAAAAGGCGCAGATGTGCATCGGGAAGAAGCGGTAACGCAGCGTCACCGCACCGAATCACATCTGCGTTATTTTGACAATACGCGCATAACGCGGCGTTAAAAAGACACTACGTGTATCGCTCCAAAACCAAACTTTTGATATAGATCTCGGAGACCCTTAGAGCCGATGCCCACGTAGCGTTTTTTCAAGCTGCGTGCACGTCGCGTCCACGCAAGGTACCCAGCATCAAATGTAGTCGTGCACACGTTTACGTGTGCATTACTCCATTTGATGCTTGGTACCTTGCGTGCACGCAGCGTAAAAAAACCGCTACGTAGACATCGGCTCTTAGTGTTACAGGGGATGGACAAAATAATTAGGATAGGCAAATTTTGGGTAAAATTAGATGTATTGCAACTACCTTAGTTATCATCCGATTTTGACAATTCAGGCATGCCTAAACTAGAAAATTGATGCAGTTTAACGGTATGTCCATGAAACCGACTATGGCCACCGTATTCCGGAGATATTCCGGGTTTTTCGGAGGTAGGTTCAAAACCGTAAATTTTAGGTGGATGGGAAGCACCAAAATCAGTCATTCGACGGCTCTTTTTTATAGGTTTTCGATCAGGAAGCAAAGTATAAATATAAAAGGACCATTGACAGCTTTGACCGCTTCCAGGATCTACTGGTTGCCCCGAGGAACCTGTGGAAGGGAACATTTTAGTTTTTACACCAAAATCAATCATTCGACAGCTCTTCTTTATATAAGCAAAGTGTGACGCCGGTGACTTACGGATTTTTCGGATGTAGAAAACATACACTGTAGAACTGTGGTCTAGAACTAACTTTATTACTAATGCTAAGCCGTATATATAAATGAATGTACAATATATTCTACCTGATTTTGACTCATTATCTTTTGGGTCCCTTTCTTATTATCTCTACTTTGTTATCGCCGCCACTATCGGTGCGTCACTATTTTTGTTACAATTTATGGGTCTCTTTCTTGGTCCTTCGTAGAAGATTAGTTTATGACATAATTGTCTCGGGTAGCAGAGAATTATCAACTATGCGCATATTGCAACTAACAATATGCCATGCGGTGCGCTGTATAGCTTAACGAAAATGACAACTTGAGTTTGAAATGCAAATTGATTGATTCGCGTTCGTTACACAAAGTATGAATATAAAATGTACCATTGATGACTCTGACGCTCTCAGGACCTAAAGATTGCCCCTGGAAAACCTGTGGAAAGGTACATTTAAGTTGCAGCACCAAAACCAATAACTCGACTGCTTTTTTCGTGATTTTTTATCAGAAGGCGAAGTATGAGTATAAACTGACCGCTCCCAGGACTTACGGATTGCTCCCGGGGAACTGTGGAAAGGGACATTTTAGTTTTAGCACCAAAACCAATCATTGGACGGTTCTTTTTGAATGGGTTTCAATCAGAATGTGAAGTATGAACAAGAAAAAAACCATTGACGGCTCTGACCGCTTTCTGAACCTACGAATAGCTCACGGGGAACCTGAGGAAGGGAACACTTTAGTTTTAGCATCAAAACCAGTCATTCGACGGCTCTTTTTTACGGTTTTCGATCAGGAAGTGAAGTATGAATACGAAATGGACCATTGACGGCTCTGACTGCTCTCAGGAACTATTGATTGCCCCGGGGTTATTTGTGAAAATAATCGTTTTTCGATCAGGAAACGAGGTGTAAATATGAAATGCCAGGATCATTTTCAAAATATTACCCGAATCATTTTTTTTTTCAGTTTTATTACTGCCTATTTCATACTGCGCTTCCTGATCCAAAACCATGGAAAAAGAGCCGTTTTATGACTAGTTTTGGTGCTAAAACTAAAATGTCCCCTTCCAATCCTGGGCCAATCTGTAGGTCCAGAAAGCGGTCAGAGCCCTCAATGGTTCCACTAGAAAAGAGCCGTCGAATGACTGGTTATGATGCTTAAAATAAAATGTCCTCTTCCACAGGTTTCTCGAAGGCAACCAGTAGGTCCTGGAAGCGGTCAGAGCCGTCAATGGACCATTTTATATTCATACTTCGCTTTCTGATCGGAAACCATGAAAAAAACCCTGATTAATCCACCTAGCGGTGATGGTGCATTTCTCGTGCATTATAAAAATAGTATTTTGGTCATTTCTTCTGAGCCCATAGTCCGATATGGCCAATTTTCAATAGGAAACAATGGGAGAGTATTCTGCATCGAATGCAACTTGTTGCGAGTAAATCGGTTAAGGAGAAGTACCTGAAAAATGAGTGACATTTTTTTTGGGTGGGTGCGCACAGACACACACACATACACACAGACATCACCTCAATTCGTCGAGCTGAGTCGATCAATATATAACACTATGGGTCTCCGGACCTTCTATAAAAAGTTTGTTTTTGGAGCGATCATATAGCCTTTACGTATACTTAGTATACGAGAAAGGCAAAAAGCCGTCGAATGACTGATTTTGGTGCTAAAACTTAAATGTCCCCATTCAAACCTTCCCGGGAAACCTTCCCGGGGACATCCCAGCGACTCCAGGATTCGTTTATTAAATTGGTTTTTCATTCTTGACACATTAGAAAGTTTTTGGAATAAAATCATAGTGGGCGATCTATCAAAAAGCGAGATTCAAATGAAGTTGTGGCCTGACCCCTTTTATAAGTATCGATCGGAACCGATTATAAAGAAATGGCCATATCTCACTTGATTCTGGTCCGATTCCAAATCTCAATATATGGTTCCAATCAGCAAGAGCCCTACTTCATTTGTGGTTACTAATATGATTATATTTTTAACCACAACTTCTCCTAATATCTACCTCAAATTTACGGTTTTGAACCTACCTCCGAAAAACCCGGAATATCTCCTGAATCCGGTGGCCATAGTCGGTTCCAAACTGCATTAATCTTCTAGTTCGGGCATGCTTGAATTGTCAAAATCGGATGATATATGATAACTAAGATAGCTACAACACATCTAATTTTACTCAAAATTTGCCTATCCTAATTATTTTGTCCATCCCCTGAATATACCAATGGACTTGAATTGAGGTTATGTCTGTATGTGTGTATGGATGTATATATGTATGTTTTTGTCTGTACGAAAAATGTAAGGCACACCTTTTATCAAAAATTTGTATATTTTAAAATGTACTGCAACGCATATAAATGTGAATTGATAGAAATGATCGAATTTATCCCCCGAAAGTGTTATTTTAACCACTCTTATATCTGTTTTCTCATTTAATTTTACATGTTTTATAACATGGTGGGAAGGATTAGATGATGCGCTTATTAATATTTATTAAAAACTTGAATTAATACACCTTTCCCTTAAATTTCTTATGTAGCAACACTGAAAATTAATAAAGTTTCATTGTATGTAGTTAGATTAGATTAGAATGCGACCCAAATTAGTAGATCAATAATTTTGAGTATTTCATACAAAATCAAAATCAGTTGGATTCCCAAATTTTATTAAATATTGATAGTTTATTTCTCACGAATCAACTGTAATCTTTGTCTTAAAAATGGATTTTCGGTGCAAGCTTTAAGGTCTATTTTAGCTTCCGAAAAACTGATTTGTTTGTTCCAAACGTAGTCAATTTTTACTTTTTTACCAAAATCAAAAAATCTTTCGTACGATGACAGGAAATTTAGAGGAGCAAATGGGAAATATATCGATATTGTTTTATCTTCAACAGTGCGGCCTCAATAATGTCCGCCAATTAGCAAGTTGCCATCGGAGGTGCCGCGCTACACCTGGTGTAGCGGCCATACATTATGGTTATCTTTAAAATAAACCATGTACACCTTTTTCATGCCAGCAGAATGTACTAACTCCTAAAAAACTCGAGCACGCGCGCTTTTGTATTTTGAACAACACTACCGAAAAAAACATCGCTCGCGGTGCACAGCACCAGCGAGTCTGCATGGGCGTTCCAGGATGAAATGTTTGTATGCACGGGTCAAAAGCATGAACCTGAATGACTACGAATGTTTCACCATTTTGCATTCTCCTTACGTATTATTCCAAAGATCCGATCCGTATGAAAGATCCGGATCATTAGATTGAACGACCTAGATCTGATCCGTTCAACGGAGTGATCCGTCTTGCCCATCTCTAGTTAAAGTATGCACGTATTTCACTTAATGAGTAACAGTTCAGCTTTGAAAACACCCAACAATATGTTGTGCATTCTGTTATTATGTTAGTGTGCACTTTAATGAAAAAAACTAATCATTTAGAGCATTAAATACAAGGATGTTAACGATCATTCAGTAATTTGCGTTCGATCATTTAGTATTTTGTCAATAACACATTCCAGAAGCTGAATTTCAAAACATGTTGTATGGTGGACTTCTATTGCGAAGGTTTTTCTACAACTTTGCCTAATGGTTCGTTATTAGAATTCAACAAATTACGGAGTTAGAGCGCTAGTTGCAGTAACTTAGACTAAATGATTGGAATTTTGTTATCATTTAGTCTAAGTTACTGAAACTATGCTATAACTCCGTTACAAGTGGAATTCAAACAACGAACCATTAGGCAGAGTTGTAGAAAAACCATCGCACTAGAAATCCATCACACAACACATTTTGAAATTAAGCTTCTGGAACGAGTTATTGACAAACTACTAAATGATCAAACGCAAATATTGAATGATCGTTAACATCCTTGAATAGTACATAATATGGAGCATCGTGGAAAATTTTGATGCAAAAATGGTCAAAAAAATTCAAAATACGTTTTTTTCATTTTTCCCCGATAGAATAGTTTGAAACAACCCTTATTCGATAGTTTGGAATGTAACCTAACTTTTGGTGAAGAAAAATCCGAGGTGCATTGAAGTTAAATAATATGCCGCTTCGAACACGGCGTTTACCAGTCTTATCAGCGTCTTGTACATGACACATCTGGTGCGGTGATGAATATTTTTTGACCGCAGTTTCTTCTGAAGCCCGTAGTAGGCCTGACTTCCAGAAGATGCGCTTTCGTATTTCACGACTAACATTGTTATCAGCCGTTAGCAAGGATCCAATGTAGACGAATTCCTCGACGACGTCGAAGGTATCCCCGTTTATCGTAGCACTGCTTCCAAGGCGGGCTCTGTCGCGCTCGGTTCCGCCCCCAAGGATGTACTTTGTCTTTGACGCATTCACCACCAGTCCAACTTTTATTGCTTCACGTTTCAGGCGGGTGTACAGTTCTGCCACTTTTGCAAATGTTCGGCCGACAATGTCCATATCATCCTTTCATATCATCATGTTCGATACCGACGACTGCCGCGGTACGACCTACAGCGACTGAAGCAACCTGATGTCGCCACAGCATATCGAGGCAGCGTTGTCGGAACAGGGTGAGCTCTGTGCAGGGATTGAATCCTAAAGAGAAAGAGCAAGTCTCTCACTTATCATCTCTGTATACACATACGATATGTAGCATACCGCGAGAGACTTTTTTCGCAAGCTGTCATGATAGAGAACTGATTCCGGAGGCAAAACCCCATGATAAATTTCTTTTAGAAAGCTCCAAATGCGGGGAGCACTGGCTCTGATGATGCATTTCAACTTGTTCTACACAGCTGTGCAGTAATCAACACGAAAGGAGCGAAAACAAAGCCAGAATCACCATTTTTCTGTGGGGGCTGCCTATCCGATTTTGTTTTTTCGCACTTGTATACAAGTTTGATACATTTGTTATCATGGCTTGTTATGATTCGGAACAGTTTTTGCCTCTCTTTTATCGTTGTTCGTTATCTATTGAGAGCGATTTCTGCAAACCCTGGCTCTGTGGGCTTCGTGGCCGTGTGGTTAGCGACATCAATCGTCTTGACGCATGTGCTACAAAGTGTGGGTTCGATTCCCGCCCGGTAAGGAGGAAACATGATCATGATCGAAAAAGTCTACACTGGTCCACTGGGTGTTATGTGTCCTGTCCGTTGCCTCATGCTAGATGTTAAGTGTTCAGTCTGTGTACGACCTCTGATCGAAGACGGTGTTCCTGTCTGTTTTATTTTTAGTACGTGGAACGTTATAGACGGAAGCGGACCCACCTTTTCCAGGAGAAGAAACGCCGCCTGAAAGAAGCGGAGTGCGTGGAGATGGAACAGCTGTGCCGTTCTCAAGAAACACGCAAGTTCTCAACGCATCCCGCAAACGCGGGATGCGAAGCTCAACGCATCCCGCAAACGCATCCCGAACGTGTGGTGATCGAAAGGTGGAAGTAGCACTACGAGGAACATTTGAATGGCGCTGAGAGTACAGGCAGTGAAAGTCAAGGCAGCGGAGGAGATGACTACGTCAGTTCAGCGGACGATAGAAGCCACACCCAACCAGAGAATGCATGATTTTATGACAATCTTGCATGAATTCCATGCACAGATTGCATTAGGCAGAGGCCCATGCAGAGATTGCATTAAGTCAATATAGCAAGCCATTGCATTAGGTCTCTGCTCACGAGAAAAAAGAACTAGGTATGTGTTTGTATCTACATAGAATCTATTTTTAAACTTCCGTTGAGGAACGATGCTTTATACATACTTCGCCAACCTTATTTTGCTTACAAAAAAATTTGGCCTAAGACGAGAATTGAACCTAAGCCCTCCACCAAGCCTAGCGCAATTCGACTGACGCGCTAGCCATCTGGACTATACACCACATGAGAGAAGAAGTGATAGAAGACTATTATAATCCTCGTTCTGTGCTATGTGAATGAGATAATTCTCATATAATCACAAGTAGGAGGGTAATAGAGATAGTAAAGGGTGATGATAGTGAATTGGCACTATGCTTGTCTACGTCCTTGTATACCATCAAACGGGGGGAAGATTGTGTGAGTCGAAGCTATACTGCTGTACACGATGCATATATTTGTTGCTGGAGGAGCTAACGAGAGTCGTTTAGATGTATTGATTGAAACCAAGTAAACCGATTTAATGCAACGAGTTGACGTAACAAATATAACATTCTCTGAGCGGTTTGCATGCGAGATTTGATACGAGATTTACGTGCAACCAGCCTCCACCTTAAGGAAACTTAAGGATGCCATCAAACAGCTAAAGACCAATAAAGCAGCTGGTAAGGATGGTATCGGAGCTGAGCTCATCAAAATGGGCCCGGAAAAGCTAGCCACTTGCCTGCACAAACTGATAGTCAAAATCTGGGAAACTGAACAGCTACCGGAGGAGTGAAAAGAAGGGGTTATATGCCCCATCTACAAGAAAGGCGACAAGCTGGAGTGTGAGAACTTTCAAGTGATCACCATCTTTAATGCTAATGATACTACAAAAGTTCAATGAAATGGACGCAGTGGTTGCGTTGCGTTGCGTTGTAACGGAGTATTTCGTAGATTGCATACTGATAGTTGTCATGTATATTCTTTACCTTTCTTACCCCAATTGCTTATGGATTTCCATTTGGGATTCAATGGAAATCAATTGAAAATCCAAAATGATAAAACATAAAGCTATCATTTGCCGGCCACGCTTCCATCTTCTCCGTTACTAGGAAAGGGAAGGAAATGATGATATGACATCTACTTAACGAGAGGCCAGCGACTCACCGACGCCCTCATAGATGTCAAGGAATTGGATGGTGGGTAGGGTATGTGGTTTAGGAGTATCATTATAAGCAAATGATAGAAAATTTGTGGAAATACGTTGGGAGTGACTTTGCTAAGAAATTTATGTCACTCCATTATCCTTGCCGATGATTTTCCTCGGATGGGGCGAAGGTATTAGCCTTGCCCTGGCTAATAACCTAGGTTCAAGCGCCTTTGCTCGCTCTCTGAAACGAAAAAAGAGCAAAAAGAAATTAAATTCCCCTTCCCCCCTGATATGATAATGATTTTGATCAACAAATGAGTTCTAAGTGGATGAATAAATGATCAAACGGCTGCAAACAAGCCTCTATTGTCGTAGCAGAAGCAAACCCGATCAAGACAATTAACTTTTTCACTATGCCAAAAGATATTGATAAATAATTATATTAATTGATAAATTAACGAGTCTATTTTTTAGATATAGTTTAATAATAATGAAAAGGCTATTGTGGTAACCCAGATATATGTTTATGTATGGCAGGATTTGTTTTCTTAAGTGTGTCTGGTGTAACATTACAGGCATATGGAAAATGGAAACACTGTAATGGGGTTCAATTCTGCTAAAAGGGGTATCCTTGCATAACATCGTTTGAAAAAACTTTTATTTAAACTTATGAGGTGTATCACGGTGTCACTGCAATTGCGTTTCCAGCATACATCAATTCGATTCCCAGCATAAGCGATTTTTACTCAATCTCTCAACATATAAATCTCTCATTCACTCTAGAGACGGTAGAAAATGCGACGTAAACAAAAATATGTACGTTCCACGACAACGTGATGCCAAATGGTATTATTCATAATAGTCTTTATCTGGATGAGAAGATATATTCACTCATCCAAATTCCTTTCAAACATCCAAAAATAATACTTTTCACTTTTTGAAATCAGAAAGAATTATAAATAACATGATAAGCGTCAACGTATAAAACAGTCCTCCTCTTAACGATGAAGGATTATTTTATACATACTAGAAAAGATTCACTGGCCTTTTGGCAGCACGGGCTGAGGGGATTTTTGTTCCGGTTCGAGGATTTTCAAAGGTATTCTAATACGTTTTTATAAGTTCTAGTGAAACGAACAAATAGGAAGGGAGTTTTAAAGTGCGTGAGTTTAGCATTATTGTGTGGTGGTTAACAGCTTTAAGCAATCATTGCTATCGTTCACTGTGACGATTTTTCAGGTATGTGTTTATTTTAAGATACCGTTTTGTAAAAATAGAATGATTCACTCCGGCTCCAGTGGTGTTACAACGAAAAACGAAGATATCTACATTTTTGATTTTCTATAATTGGCTCAATTAGGAGTGAAATAAGTAGTTAAAATATTAAATATTGTGGCGAAATAAATGTGAGACTTTAAAAAATTATCATTCGTAAACCTACGGCTTCCAAATAAAGGTACAAATCCATAAGTTTTATGTGCAGTGAGCCAGAATCGTAACCATAGGCCCAAGTAGTGATTTACTCCTATAACCATTCTTGGCCTCAGGAATCAGTT
>NW_026943325.1:0-1000 GCF_024139115.2 Armigeres subalbatus | reverse complement strand
GTGGTTTATTTCAGGCAGTCCTTCAGTGGGAAGGTTGCCACTGTCGAGGCTAATATTTCGTGACCGGACAGATACTTCCTGATTTTTTTGATGATTTTTGTTCGAGGTAGATTTGATTTCTGTGTCGGTTTGATGAGAAGATTTTGCCAAGGAATGGTATGCAACGCCGATTATTTATCCAAAATAGTTGATGTGAGAAATTTGGACATATTATGTATTTTAAAGGCATGGTCAAGGGAAGTCCTACGTCCACTTAGCGGTTATGTCACAGACATTACCCACTGTTCGTTTTTTTACACGGGGGATGCATTCCGTGTAAAAAAAGTTTTCAGTTCAAAATTTGAAAATCCGTGTAAAAAAAGTTTTATGTTTTCTCGACGAATCATGCAAAATGGAGCAACTTTGCAAAAATTTTGTATGGGATTTTTTTTACACGGCCGTGTAAAAAAAATCCGTGTAAAAACAGAATCGGGTGTATACGATTAAGTTGGTTCTTATATAATAACCTATATCAAGAGATATAGGTACCAAAATGTTGACTGGGCAGGCTCTGCAACCGGAAAGCCAACCCCCAGCCTCCCCGGTCCCTGCCCCACAAACCACTTTTCGATGCACTTCACTGTAGCCGAGCATATCGTTTCTGCAACCGTTCTTTTATCGACGGCTCTGGTGAAAGTATTCTCTTCATCTGGCTCCTCATTGTTGGATTCCGGATCGCAGCTCAATTTCGTTTCGGAGAATATTGTACAAAAACTGAAGCTTCGTTGCACAAAGGAGTTCGCCCCAATCAGCGGTGTAGGCCTTCCGTCTACTTTTTCCAAATACACAACCATCATTCGCATTCAGTCTCACTGTGCTGATTTCGAGGATAATTGGAAGTTCCATGCACTTCCAATGTTGACATTAGAACTGCCAAATCAAGCTGTTGATATTTGCCGATCAAGATGGCCGTCGGACGATCCCACATTCGATCAACCTGGCACAATCGATCTGATTCTCG
>NW_026943324.1:0-15722 GCF_024139115.2 Armigeres subalbatus | reverse complement strand
TTTGTGACCATCTTGATTTTTTGCAAGAACGATCATGTGAAGCAAATCCAACTAGATCATTTTGATATCGATTTGTCATATTTTACGCCATATTGAAGCTCATTTTACGCCATTGCAAAATAGTGTGTGCAACTAATTGCAAAACTCGATTTTATCAGCACTCGTAGTATTTATCTCATTCGGCAAGCCTCATTGGATAAACGTACAACCATGCTGATTAAATCATCTTTTGCAACTAGTTACACAAATTACTATTATCATTATTATTTTATAATGCATATTGAAATATTTGGCATCTACCATCTACGGAATCTCTGGAAATAAGAACAATCTACACTAATTACGAACTGTTTGCCTACCAATACTGAATACAATGATGAATTGATGGCATCGATAAATCGGGACCAAAATGATCCAGCCGGATTAACTTCACAGATCGTGCTGGTTAAAAAATCAAGTTGGTCAGAAAACAATTAATTCCCATGTTATCGTGAAACATTGCACAGCTCACCAAACCATGAAACGATAGCTGAACCTACCTATGGGTAGTTTTGAAACCATATTCATCAATCTATTTGAGTACTCACCCAGACTAACTGAACAATTTGTAGTCAGTCATGTTACTGCTGGTCCATCGTTGGGTTTCCATTATAACACTCAAATAAGTATTAAAATCAATTTTATGCAACTCATATGAATGCGATATTGGTTATTAAAGCACTCATTTGGTTGGTATGGAAAAGTAGGCGTTTCTTTACTTAAATATGATCCAGGTATTATGATCCGTCTTTTTCCAAGCTGCAGTAAATCGTGAATAACTTTTAAACGGATAGAGATAGGAGGTTGCTATTTGTAGCAAAATATTCGTTATAAAATTCCCCACCTTTCTATGTATATCTAGTTTCGAAAGCATTATGATGGATACCCGTTTTGGATGCATTAATAAAAAAATATTAAGAAAAATTCATCATTTTTGGTCATTTAAAGCATCAGTGAAAAATATATAGACCTAAAACATGCGGTATCAAAGTTTTACCATAAAGTATAGACCCTAAGTTAAATGTAAAAAATATAAAATGGATGGGTTTCATCGAATTTCTTTCCGATATACCGGTATTTTCGATGTTACCTATAAAAAATGCACTTTTTTCATAAAACGCGTCGGGGCCACCCCTAAACGTCATTTCCCAGAGTTGTCGTAGAACAATTTTTCTTTTGTTATACCCTAAGCTTTCATTTGAAGGTTGAGCCCCCAAAATCCCAGACTTGGTCCAATTTTGGGACACCCTAGTGAGTATAGAACTAGTTGGCAGATCAGGAATGCCAACTTGGCTATAGACAGAGTGTAAGTTCGTTGTATTCTTCTTCTTCTTCTTAATGAAATAACATCCCCCTTGCTTTAAAACCGTGCATCTTACCGCTAGTCTAAAGAGGGCCCCGTTCGTTGTTGTATTACAGGAAAATAAACTCCTAAGCTGTTGCAGTATATAGCGCACATATGGAGGAGAGCTGTTAGTTGGACTCTTGCTCAATTTTAAGGAAGAAATCGGCCGGGTGGGTTGAAAGGGTGGATCTTGGAAAATGTATACGTGCGGAGATATCAAGCAAAAATTTTCATAACGACGTATGTAACAAAAGTAAACAAAACGAGGTTTTTAATACAACGTGACAATCACACGCGGCTTTATATAATACGCATCGATTTTACTGATTTCAGATCTTAAAATTCTTTAATTCAATCTTTTTACGAATCGACGTATGTCAAAAATCAATTTTTGAAGTCTCACTGTTACATACGTCGCTTTAACATATGGGAACTAAGAGCGACCTATGTACCAAAAAAAGCAAAACAAAACTGCAGTTGCGTCAATCGTGCACTATGGAAAACCGACCAATGTACACCGACGTGCGTGCAGCATACCGGTGTATGTATAATTTTATCGTTTTTCACAGTGAATTTGAATGAACTGAGATTTGATGTGAAGCACGCTTATTACGTGTCATGTAATGACGCATGCCAGCGGAAAAACGTATTGAAAAAAGATTTAGTTTTGAAACAGTTTTAGAAAAAGTTTTGCCAACTTTCTGCAAAGGATTTCTCGAATCCTCATAATTGTTACATACGTCGTTATGAAAAATTATGCTTGATATATAATGTCCCTCCAGCTGACCTTGTCTTAGTTTAGCTTAGCTTAGCTTAGTTTGGTTGACTGTACACATCTTAGTTGCTAGCCGTGATTGGCAAAACAAAAACAAATATGCACAGCACACCAATTGAATATATAGACTTCTTTGGGACTAGAAAGTTATTCTCACTGTACATGCTTCAGAGTTTCTTTATCTCAAGAACAATAACGATAAATAGAAATTTAGAACAAAAAAATCATTTTCCCGACGGCTAAAACTTGGTCGATGGTTATTGCAAACTATGAAAGATTGCGCTTGTCTCAAAAGCGCAATAAATGCACAAGAGCCACTGAACACCAAATAGCAAGTCCTCCCAGCCGAGATTGTCGTAAAAAAAAAACAGATGAAAACGGAAAGTGAAACTTACAACCCGGATGCCCGAATGCCTGGGATCCCCGCTCCCATCCAAATGAACCGATTTCTTCATAACTCAAGAATTAATTAAGCAATTGGAATCAAATCTGTCATGTGGAGGTTTTGGAGGCTGAGATATGTTTTTGTGGTAGTTCGAAACCCCTCCCCCTTCTGGAAAGGGTGCTCCCAGACAAATGAAACACAATTTTTGCATAACTCGAGATCTAATAAGAGAATAAATCAATTTTAGGCGAAACGTAGTTCGTCGGGTCTGCTAGTCATTTATAAATCTCAATCATTGAGCGCTCCCGCGCGAACTAACTCGTTTGCAAATTTAAATAGTGTTTAAAATCAATTTGGTGGCAATTCATTGTTTACACACGCAAGGGTATCAATTGTTGTATGTGTTGAAGATTAATTTACTGTTATTTTCGAAGCAGAACAACAAAAAAACCTACGATGATGTTGGTGAGAATACCGTAGGTATCCCTAGTATTTTGTAACTTGTGGCACTAGCACAGAATATGTTCCACCGTTATGAGGACTTCGCAAGAAATCTGAAAAAAAAACTCACCCATACCGATGTTATGTGAAAGACAGGTATGTCCAGTTCGTAGCCGGAAGACTATCTACTAACTTTCACAAGTCGAGTCAAGTACAAGACACTGAAAACGGCCTTACTGTTGAGGTCGAAATACGTATCTGTCAAGATACAATTAAGTGGTGGAATTTCAAAGGGATTGTACAAACTCGTCTTATGACAAGTAACCTTTCAAATTGAGTAGGTCGGTTCAGGAAGCGGTAGTTTCCCTAATCTTCCGCAGCTGGAAAGATCTGGATCCTTCCCACTTGTTGCCGCAATCCTGATTGATTTGATTCCAAATTTAGGCATTGGTATCGGAAAGGAAGACGGATATTGCAAACTGCCGGCCTTGGGAGCCGCCTTCGGCAGTGACGGTAGTTCACAGAATGCCCCGGGATCCAGGTGAAAGTCGTGTTCGCTGGCGCTCATTTGCGCGGACGTTCTGGATACAATGGGCACTTAAGCTGCTCAGTGTGCAGTACTAAAAAAAGCTAGCTCAGAATCAGTGGATACAAGGATTGTTTTTCTGGACAAATACGTGGTGGCAACAAAAACAACAACAGAAAATATTACAGGCGGGCTGTCCGAAACTGTCAAGTTGTGCCCAGACCAGACACTGAAGGTCACTTCACGGCTAGAAACGGACCCACCCGTGAACCTGAGTTCGTGGTTCCCGTAATCAGCATTCAATAATTCCGCCAATGTGCCCTTGCATTATCGCCTCTTCTGAAACGTAGAGCTAATAAGCTGTTTATAGTGGCTGTAGAAGAGTGCTAGGGTCACCAGTTAGCCTTGCGAGCAAAGGCGAAGGATTGCAAATCCAGTCCGGTCCAGGATGTATTCGTGTGGGAACCATTCTTGACTCCCTGGTCATGTACACAATCTAACAAAAGCGAGCGTTTTTTTGCCCCTCAACCATTTTCAATGTACTCAATAGATTTCTACGCTGACTTCAGATACATATTCACAGGTTCTAATTTAAAAAAAAACAGTTTTTAATTCTCAAAAATACGTATTTTCATGGAGAATTGGTTTCTCTGTTCTGCAAAGTTAATTTTTTGGTTATTCCTTTGAGAATAAAGTTCAAATTTTATAGAATAGACCATGCCACATGCATTTGAGTTGTTGGATTTGGGAGCGTCCATTAGTTACGTAACGCTTAGAGGGGGAGGGGGTTGAGAAAAGTGTGACGATCCATACAAAATTTTTAGAAGCTTCATACAAAAACCCAGATTAATCCACCTAGCGGTGATGATGCCTTTCTCGTGCGGTAAAAATAGTATTTTGGCCATAACTACCAAGCCTATTGTCCGATCCGTCCAATTTTCAATAGGAAACAATGGAGCAGTATACTGCGTCGAATGCATCCTGTTGTGAGGAAATCCGTTCAGGGTAAGTGCATTAAAAATGAGCTAGACTTTTACGCGCTTTTTATGAGAAAAGTATTTTGGCCATAACTACCAAACCCATTGTCCGACCCGTCCAATTTTCAATAGGAAACAATGGAGTAAGATACTGCGTAGAATGCAGCCTGTTGTGAGGAATCCGTTTAGGGTAAGTGCATTAAAAGTGAGCTAGACTTTTACGCGCTTTTTATGAGGAAAAGTATTTTGGCCATAACTTCCAAGCCCATAGTCCGATCCGGCCAATTTTCAATAGGAAACAATGGGGCAGTATACTGCGTCGAATGCAACTTGTTGCGAGTAAATTGGTTGAGGGTAAGTGCAAAAAAAGTGAGCTAAACTTTTTGCTTTTTTGGTGCGCACATACACACACACATACACACACACACAGACATCACCTCAATTCGTCGAGCTGAGTCGATTGGTATATAACACTATGGGTCTCCGAGCCTTCTATAAAAAGTTTGTTTTTGGAGTGAACATATAGCCTTTACGTATACTTAGTATACGAGAAAGGCAAAAGTGTGACATAGGGGGGGAGGGGGTTGAAAAGTCCATGTTTTGCGTTATGTAATTAATGGATTTTCCCTTTCATTTAGGATGTACATTTGTTGTGAAAAACGGAAGTAAATTCGTATTTTTTAGATTTTTGTCTCTGCTCGGCAAAGCTAAATTTCTGCATTTCAAAGTTTGAATTTCATGAGAAAAATGGAATTTAATTCACTCTGCAAAGTTGTTTAAAACTACCAATAAATTGGCCACTGCTTCCCGATTTTATGAATTTGGGGTGATAAAACAAGACAACATCGTAATTTTTTTTTTTTTTTCATTTCACAACTATAAATCAGACATAACCTTGGAAAATGCGGCCAAGTGCGTGAACGGTACCGTTTTTGCCTTTCTCGTACAACAAAGTTGTGCCGAAAGGCTATATGATTGCTTCAAAAAGAACTTTTGATAGAAGGCCCGAAAGCTCGACGAACTGAGGTGATGTCTGTATGTGTGTATGTATGTGTGTGTGTATGTGTGTATGTGTACAAATTTTGTAGACACACTTTTTAGAACTTAGCATTATCCGATTTACTCGCAACAAGTTGCATTCGACGGGGAATGCGGTCCCATTGTTTGCTATTGAAAATTGGCGCGATCGGACATTGCATTTCGGAATTATTGAAAAATCATTGTTTTCTCCCTTGGAAAAAAAAATCAAAACCAAAAAAAAATTTTTTTCCGAAAATGATGGCGATGCATTTTAACTAATGCAAAAACATGCAAAATGATCGAAAAATGTGATTTATTCTCCTAAAGAGCTTTTTTGACCTTTCTAATGTGATTCTTTCAATATATTTTATAATGCACGAGAAAGGCATCATCACTGCTAGGTGGATTAATCTGGGTTTTCTTGTCGAAAATGCTTACAGAATTCTTTACAGGTACTCAGAAGTCATTCATAATCATCTACAGGCGGTGAAAGTTTTTCATGAAAGTCATTATTGTTTGCAGTTTTGTTTATGAAAATAAAAAGAACGAATTGGGTCGAAAACGTTATAAATTCAGAGGTAGACAAAATCGTGGAATGACAAAATCGGATCAACACTGCATTGAAAAAAAAAAAGTTTTTAGGGGGTCATCCTCAGATAACACTCATATTTCGATATCTTTAATAGATAGAACTTCGGAATGTTCTAAAAAGTTTCTCGTAGTACCGAACTCTACACTTTTCTGAAGTAACTAATTCTCTAGGTATTTATGTTTTTGGCGAAAAAAAAAACTCATTACATCAAAAGATGCGTCTTTTCATCACTAAAACCTTTGTAGATGACACCAAACATTCAAAATCAACGGTTTAAAAGTAATTTAATTTTGATCTTGAAATCGACGAAATCGAACACCGTGCGACGGCTAGAGGTGTTCGCCGCCGCCGCCGCGACATTTTGTATCGGTACGCCCCGTTTGAAATTTGACACGCCGCTGATCTCTATAACTTTCCACGCCGATTCAAATTCGAAGAAGTCTGCAAAATGTTCCAATAGATCATGACGTTAAAACTCCACAGAATAAAATTTATTGAACGGCACAAAGTCTTGCTATTTTTACAACGAGTTTATTGTTTCCCCGACGTTTTGACACGGGAATTGTGTTTTTTTTTTCAAGGGGAAAATATTTTTGTTGTTTGTCGTCGTATGTTTAGTCTAACTTGCACCGTCTGTTTGTCTAATTGTCCGCACACGACTTCGGAAGCACTGTTATCAATTCTCATTTTTTTCTAGCTAGAAATCCCCATGTAGAAACGTCGGGTAAATAATAAACTCGTTTTTAAAAATTGTAATACTGAGTGTAACACTAGAATAGGTTAAAAAAGCTGTCAAAGAGCTGGAAAACAATAAGGCTGCGGGGAAGGACCAGCTCCCGGCTGAACTTCTCAAACATGGCAGTGAGCAGCATTATGAAGTTCTGCACCATATTATGTCGAAAATATGGGAAGACGAGGAAATGCCTGCTAGCTGGTTGGACGGCCTCATTTGCCCTCTCTTTAAGAAAGGGCACAGACTGGAGTGCGCCAATTACCGAGGAATAACCCTCCTTAATTCGGCGTACAAAATTATGTCCCGTATTCTTTTTCGTGAGGGCCGATCGACGACGGATCAAATGTTTACCCTGAGACAAATCCTTGATAAATTCCGGGAGTACAACTTGCAGACACATCATCTGTTTATTGATTTCAAGGCGGCGTACGATTCAGTGAAACAGAATGAATTATGGCAAATTATGCTTGAACATGGTTTTCCGGCGAAACTGATACGGCTGATTCGTATAACGTTGGACGGATCGAAATCAAGTGTAAGGGTTGCGGATGAAATATCGACGTCATTTGTTACCTCAGATGGATTAAAGCAGGGTGATGCACTCTCGAACCTACTGTTCAATATAGCGCTCGAGGGAGCGATTAGGAGAGCTGGTGTGCAAAGAAGCGGTACCATTATCACAAAATCGCATATGCTCCTGGGATTTGCGGACGATATCGATATTATCGGGATTGATCGCCGTGCCGTGGAAGAGGCTTTGCGCCTTTTAAACGGGACACAGCGAGGATTGGACTCATGATCAATACCAGCAAAACGAAGTACATGGTCTCTGGCAATCAACGTGGGTTCAGTAGTGGTGGTGGTAGTGAAATGGTGCTGGATGGTGAAAAATTTGAAGTGGTAGAAGAATTTGTGTATCTTGGAACATTAGTGACGTGCGATAATGATGTTACCCGCGAGGTGAAAAGGCGTATTGCAGCTGCAAATAGGGCTTATTACGGACTTCGTAACCAGCTTAAGTCCCGTAGTCTGCAAACGAAAACAAAACTCGCGCTGTATACTACTCTGATTCTTCCGGTGGCTTTATAGGCCATGAGACATGGACGTTAAAGGAGGCTGATCGGAGAGCTCTCGGAGTGTTTGAGCGTAAGGTGCTGCGGACAATACTCGGCGGTAAACAGGAGAACGGTATCTGGCGGCGTCGCATGAATCACGAATTGTACCAGGTATATAAAGGGCTGGATATTATTAGGCTTATACAACACGGCAGACTACGGTGGGCTGGTCACGTTGTTCGTATGCCGGAAGAACGTCAAGCAAAGATAATATTTAGTAGAGAACCCGGAAGAGGCCGCAGGCTTCGTGGAAGGCCGCGTACACCATGGCTTTTTGCAGTTGAAGAGGACCTGAGGGCGCTCAATGTTCAGGGCGACTGGAAGCGATTGGCCCAGGATCGAGTCCAGTGGAGAAGGATACTCCATTCGGCGTAGGTTCATCGAAGAGCTGTAGCCCATCAAGTAAGTAATACTGAGTAGCCTTCCAATAAATATAATTAAAACGTACAGTCGATCCATAATCAGTGAACTCCACAGAATTTTTCGTGAAAATATTAATGATTTCCTTGGAAAAAACTAAGAGAGGGCAAACTCTCAAGTATTTATCGTTGAAACCAATAGAATTTCTCGTTGAAATACATTTTTTTCGTTTGCAGAAACCATTTGGCTGAAAGTCAAATGTTGTTTTGCTAAATGTCATTTGACCGAACAAACCATTTAGCCGAGGCCCATCTAGCCTAAAAGTTATTTCGCCGAAATGTCATTTGATCAAAACCGAAAGGTACATACGGTCGAAAATATCGTGCGCTTGTCATAAGACGAGCTAATACAATCCCATTGAATTCCACCACTTAATTGTATCTTGACAGATACGTATTTCGACCTCAACAGTAAGGCCGTCTTCACTGTCTCGTACTTGACTCGACTTAAGTCGAGTTAAGTCGACTTAAGTAAGTCGATTGTATTAGCTCGTCTTATGACAAGTGAAAACATTCCACTAAAAAGTTAAAAATAATTTTCTTAACAATATCGTGCGGCCGAACAGTTGCTTTGGCTGAAAAAATCCGTTGGCCGAAAGTGTCTCAGAGTGTTGCAGAAAAGTAATTTTTAGGCCAAATGGTTCATTCAGCCAAATGACAGTTTCTACCAACTTTGTTGGCCAAACTACGAGCTCGGTTGAATGTAGGGTGACCATATGGTATCCTAAAGGAGTACATGTCCTCCTTTTTCATAAAAAAATCAGATGTCCTCCTTTTGCACTAAAATGTCCTCCTTTTTGGACATTTTGAGGAAAAAGTTGCACCAACAGAATTTGCTCCCGTCACTTTTTTTGGATGTTGAATGTTTTTTTTTTTTGGTTTTTGTAATACCTACAAATGATTGAAAAAAGAATTAATAGAAGTGAAGTACGCGTTAGTGGATCTAGTGTTTTTTATGCGAAAGTGTGATATTATGTAAGAGTCGAAAGACCGAAGTGATCCTGATACTTGCAGTTCCAGTTGAAGGAAACCATAAAGATAAGTTTTAAATTTTCTTTCGTCTTACTTTCAACAGCAAACATTAAACAAGTTGTTTGGTTGCATTATTGTTCTGCTTAATTTTTGATACAGCCTGTGCTCAGGCCTCAAAGTTCCTCAAAACACGAGTGGCGCGACTTTTGCTGTCGCTGAGCGATTGTCGATGTGACACACACTTCCATACCAATGACAGAGTCGTAGTCGCCGGGCGATCGCTTCGCGTGTGTTTGGGGGAGCCCTCAAAGCGGTGGGCCCATCTTTGGCACGGGGTAGCCAAGTTTGATATGCTGTTGCTTTGCTCCCCAATGATCGATTGAGTTGAGGTTTTGGGTCGAAACCTATAGGAAACCCGCTCGTTAGGAGGGTCGCTGAGTCTGGTTGTTTGGGTAGCGGCAGTTTTTGATTATGACATACTGGTCAATCCAAATGTCATGTCCTACAATTCGTATTTTTATATAATACGCAACTATACATTACGTACAACTGATACACACAACTGATCATTTACTCATGTAGGGTAACCACAGCTTATATCGGCACCATGAACATTAAATTTCCATAACTACACAAAATAAGTTTTGTCAATTTCATTATAAAAGGTTCATTTATTCTAGAATTTTCGGAACTGATTTAGAACGACCTCTGTATGTGCAGCTACGTGCATTGTAGTTACAGTTTGAATGGATGTGCCTGAATACAAAAGTTCAAACAAACAAAATTGGTCGCTCTTTTCATATATTGTCAATATTTTGATTTCCTTTTTTTCATGTATGCTCTATATATTTAACAAATTTTGTTTTCTAGTTTTCTATCAACAAAGAGGAATATTTCGTAATTTTTTTTTTTTTATCTTTATTTTTGAGATTTTCAGCCCGCGGCTGGCTCATCTCATGAGATAATATTTCACAATAATAAAATACAAGACATTCTGAATAAAATTAATTATTTTTTCTTGGATCGTGTGTTGTACACTTTCCAGTCCGAATGACATTTTTTTCCACTATCGCCAGTATCATAAGCAATAACATCACCGCACGATCTCTTTGGAATATTTTCGTCTTGAATATCGCTAATTGTTGCCGATGCGGTAGACAATCGCCTCTTCGCGCTGGCTCCAGTACCGGACTCCTTGCCGTTATCAATTGGTTCGTCACCCTCACCGCCACTGTCGTTGTTTTTACCGTCGTCCTCATAGTCGTCGTCTTCGCTTTCGCTTGCGTCGGCTTGCATCGGTTGAGAGCCGCTATTGTGTTGTTTGTTGGATGATGTTGAAGAATTTGAAACCGCCGCTGCTGGAGGACTCGTTTGCGATTGGTTTTGTTTTTGTCCAGTTACAAGCGTGGGCTCGTCATCGATAACGATACGAGATGGTATTGCTTTTTCAAGCATCATTCGCACCACTCTTACACCATTTGGTACTCCCGGAAAAAAGTTCTTCCATGTCTCGTTCTGTACGGAGATAACTTTACCATATTGCTTCAGGCAGTCAGATATGGTTTCATTCGGTATACTCGGAGGAAGATCTTGAATCCTCAATGTAGTGGTGGGACCATCGGCGTATACTGGAATATGGTAGAATACGCCGAGACGGTGAAACGAGTGTTTGAGGTGATGTTCCTTCTGTAGTCGTGCGGCTACGCCTGCGCTGTTCATTTCAACAAACACACAGTCATTGAGGTTGTGCAGTTGGATGCTTTTCACATCAGCCATGTTGAGTTTGAGAGATTCCTCAAGAAACTGCTTTACCTGGGCCAAAGGAGGGCGTCTCGGGAGGATACTGAAGTCCACAACAATGGTGTTCTTCCTGTGCGACATATTTCGCTGAATGACACTGTATTTCCGTCACAAGATACACGAAATTTGGTAGGTTAACTACGTTAACTGTGCGGGGAAACGTCTATCACGCGCTAGAGACAATTGTCGGCTGATTTCGTAATTTAGAAATACAAGCTTGGTGTATTTTTATATATTCATGTTCTTCTTTCCAATGGCTGTAGATATAGAACTCATGTTTGATAAATTTAACACGATTCATATATGTCAAATATATTATATACGGAATAATACATAATAAAACACGTACAAATTCAATCTGGATTTCTAGAGAGTATGAATTAAAAAAAAAAAAAAAACTTTCATCAAAACTTCCCAAGCAACCAGAAGTTCAGATTGTACTTAAATATGTTCCTATTGAGTTCCAAGCGCCTTAACAGAACTTAACAGAATTAAAGCACCGAAGCCGATTTTTTTTACAAATTATGTAGTTATGGTCCATGTCACTATAATAGATGTTAGTGGCTCCTTTTGTGCTGTAATTGCTTATTTAGAAAATTTGGAAATCAAATATTTATCTTAGATGTAAACATTTTAAAGTAAATACAAAACTGGGTTCTTCTTTCTTTTACTTTTTATCTATTTCCAGGCTATTTGTTTGAAAGTATCCTGACAACTTTCTAGTTTGAAGTCAAGAGTAGTAACATTTAGAGACTGAAAAGGCCAAACACTGGGAAAGATGACGCACTGTTTGTTAAAGTCACGCTGCCTCTTTTTACGGCTTTCCACAACATCTGTAAACTTTCTATATTCGTATAATACAATTTTTTCATGTTTTTTTATAACTTCCTCAGCAAATTATTAAAAATTCGCTGGTATATTTTTTCGCGATTTCTGCGCCGCGAAATTTCTGATACACATTTTTGTTTTTTTTTTCGCGGGGAATTCTTAGAATATTCTTCAAAATTTCTCCCGCGAGAGATCCACGCGAAATTCTTTGAAATTTCCTCGACCTTTTTTTTATAATTCCCATTTTTTGTGATGTTTTCGTCAAACTCTTCGAAATTTCCTCGGGAATTCTATGATATTTCCTCGAAAAATCTTCAGAATATCCTTGGCAAATTCTTCAGGATTTCCTTGTTAAATTTTTCGGAATTTTTTCTACATGTTTTTATCTTCGGAAGTTGCTTGGTAAGTTCTTCGAAATTATTCGAGAAATACTGCGCAATTTCCTCGGAAAATTCTTTGCTATTTGCTATACAAATTTTCACGAATCACTGGAGAAATTATTCGTCATTTATACGGGAAACTCCTTGCCAAATTGTTCGAAGTAGGCTTGCAAGTAAAGGCGTAGGATTGCCAATCCGGAGATGACGAATTTGCCCAGATAACCAGTAAGCATTACATAAAGCATTTAAGTGGTATTATATGCCTCTTTACTGCAAAACATTAAATGCCAATAAATCCTATAGTCGCCTATAATGCTATTTTAATGCAGGCTTGGGCCCAATATACGGCTTCTTAAGTTCTTAATCCTACATTATCGATAAAGTAGAAATTGTTCTAAGTAGCATTTATTCAGCATCCGAAATGCTGAATAAATGCTTAATTTTAAAAACAAGAAAAAAAGTTTTTTTAATGGCATTTTTTTCTAATTCTTTTTTTTACGTAGTTTTTTTTCATATTTTATCGTTATTGTTATTTTCATATTTGAAATGGAACATTTTTTTTTTATTTTCTTCGAGCGTCGATTCCCGCGCTCTTGCCATTCGACGCTGTAGTTGTCATCGCCCTTACCAGCTGGCCCATAAGAGAGAGATGGTAGTGGAAATAATGTTGCCCAACATAAACAAAATCCCCTTTCAGGAACATTGAAACTTAATCTAATTCATCTCAGAATGCAACCGTGATAAACGTCATACCCAGTTGCAATGGAACAGCTACAGTAGCGCTGCTTTAATGCATCCAAAAAAATGTGCAATGGAATAATAAAATGTAGCTTAACTCTGAAATTAGTGATAGGGTTAGGGTAACGACAAGTACTCCTATCAATGGTCGGAATGGAAAAAACATTCTGCACGTACCGATTTCAATATTCAAATGTAAGTTGGACAAATAATCCCCGCTATATGGTTCCATATTGGAAAACGTTTGACGTATGACCCCTACAGGCCTTAAAGTGGCACTAATGTAGCTGTTCCATTGCACTTAACGAAAAACAACATTGTGCATTCAAAGTGCTATTTTAAGACTATGCCTCTCATGATTGCTTCGAGAAAGCTTATTTAGAACAGCCAGGTTTTCGAAATGCTTATATACAGCATGGAGCATATGCAATGCCAGTATAATGCTACTATAATGCTTACTTTAATGCTTATTGGTTACCTGGGTGGTTTTCCGTCCGTTCTAGGATGTTTTCGGGTTGGAAACTTTCTCGAAACCGTGGGCATAGTGTATCCATTGTACTTTCCACGTAAGATTCAAGCAATGGTTGGTATAGAAAAGCTTTCAATTAAATAATAACTGAAGAAATGCTAATAGAATACTAAGTTGAAAAATTGGCCAAGTTCCAGTTGGAATGTAGAGCCATTGAGGATGATTGAGAAGAAATCGTTCGAAATTTCCTTGTTCCATTCTTCAGAGTTTTGTCTGCATATTTTTAGAGACTTCATCGGCAATTCCTTTAAATTTTCCAAGGAAAATTCTTTGGATTTTTTTTCGGAATATTCTTCGGAATTCTCGCAAATTCTTTGAAATTTCTTTCGTAGAATATCCGCGCGAAATTGGGGGGTCCCGTAGCGTAGTTGACTACACGTTCGCTTTATAAGCGAATAGTGAAGAGTTCGATTCCCAGCCCCTCCAGATCAGCAGCCCATATGGTGGCGTTTTAGGGTACGCGCCTTACTATCACGGCTGCCTGATGGCTTGTTGTTCTCGGAAGCATTCCTCTTACGTTACCCGGATTAAATGGCAGCTGAACCATACAACGATCATTAGATACACGACATTTTCAATGTCACAATGGACTCACGACAAGATAAACTGACAACGACAACAATAACGAATACAGCAACAGTTCGCTAACTGGGCGCATTTTAACTGGACTGTTTTTTAACTGTGCGTTCGCTAACTGGGCCAAAGCCCAGTTGAAAAGCAGTTATCCGTCAAAAAACAACAACAAAGACACGGTGACGAAGGGACTCTGAATGGTATATTCTTTAAGCTTCATGTAAAACACGATCACAACAATGCATCGCGAATTCCCTCGTCAGCCCAGTTAAAAAGCGGCGTTCGTTAACTGGGCTGGTGTTTTAGCCCAGTTAGCGAACGGATGCTGTAATGGATATCTGAAAATGGATTCTGTTCAGCAGAATACTATAGTAGATCACGGCACAGTAGCTGTTAAGAGCACAGAATGCCTATCAAATAAATATATGAATAAAAAAATCCGCACGAAATTCTTCAACATTTTCACGAAATTGTTTGGAATTCCAACTTATTTTTTTAAATTTTCTCGAGAAGTTTCAAATACACAGGATTCTGTTTTTACACGATTTTTTTTCGCTCGTATTTTTGATCGTGTGACTTCAATTTACCACCAAAATCTTCGCAACATGTTTAAAAAATCCTGAATAAATCAAAGAAAAATCACATGATAATTAATATGCGTTAAACATTTAGGATGAGTGGAAAATTGAGAAAATGTAAATCGTGTAAAAACAGAATCCACTGTATAGCTTTGTAAATATTTCGCTATTGAATAACGTAAATTCCTAAAAATGTTAGCCGGTTTAAGAAATTATAGATCCGCGGCATGATGGGGCCCTCCTTAGCCGTGTGGTAAAACGCACGGTTACAAAGCAAGACCATGCTGAGGGTGGCTAGGTTCGATTCCCGGTGCCGGTCTAGGCAATTTTCGGATTGGAAATTGTCTCGACTTCCCTGGGCATAAAAGTATCATCGTGCTAGCCTCATGATATACGAATGCAAAAATGGTAACCTGGCTTAAAAACCTTGCAGTTAATAACTGTGGAAGTGCTTAATGAACACTAAGCTGCGAGGTGGCTCTGTCCCAGTGCGGGGATGTAATGCCAATAAGAAGAAGAAGATCCGCGGCATGACAGGTTTTGATGCAAAAAGGCGTCGGTGCTCACCGCTAGATGGGATCAACGGCTGTAAGGGCCAATGCCAACTTCCTTTTTCAGGGTAGCATCCCGACTATAGTGATAATCAAATACCGTTTGTAGATTTCACTGAGAAAAAAAAAACAAATTTGGAGGGTGCGGATATACAACTATCAGAAGTGTATTTGTTCCTCATAATCGGAGTTATGTTACAATAAAGCTTCGTTTACTACCAATATTTCACCGCTAATCATTGGTTAATAGATGGAATGTTTGTTGCTGTTGTGAAGTTGTTGTAATCTATCAATATAAATTATAAATACGTAGATCACAGTGTCACTGAACTAATCATTGCTAATATTTTTGTCCTATTACAAGTCAAATCTAGATATGAAAAAATTATCAGTTGCATTTAATTTT